>NW_013665841.1:236300-250796 GCF_000517525.1 Limulus polyphemus | reverse complement strand
TAAGCTAGTGAAGTAAAAACGAGGTTAGACTGCGTGTGAGTTTAGTCATAATGGGTGATTTCTAAAGTGAGTTTCACAGCTTGTATTATAAAACAGATATAGAGGAGAATAGTGTGTCTTGTTAAAGAGTGTTCTAAATTGATTGGACCCGCCTATGTATACTTTGACGAAAAGGAGACAATTATTTAAAGCTCTGGACACAATTAGAGTGGTGATTTTCAAGTGGATATCACAGCCTTGTATTTTAATAATTTGTCTTGTCAAAAAGTGTTCTAAAGTAATTGAACCCGACTGTGTGGACGAAAATAAGACAGTTGTTTAAAGCGTTGGTTACAACTTTGTTAACTAATAGTGTAACGAATTTTTGTATATACGTTTGACTTGTTTTGAATATATATATTATTTTAATACAAGTGAATTGTGTGCTGTCCGTTTATTGTTGACAGTTATCGTCAACAAGTCACAGACACCTGCTGTAAAGAATTCGGCCCCCATAAAATTGACACTCAAAATGCCAAAACATCTCTCACATCCAAAATTTTCTCTCTAACTGATCGGTCAGAAAATTGAATCACAAGTATCCAGAGATGTCACTGCTTCATGTAGCAGTCGTAGACCAATCTTGTATACACAAGATAAATTAGGGACAATATAACTATCCAATGAAAAAAACGCAATTTCTGTGAGTAGATCTTGCGATTGTACTTGGAAAAATATTATGTTTTCTTTCAACAAAACTTTTTTTTTCACATCATCAAATAAACTTAATATTTCTTAAATTACAGAGAAATTTATGTATTTGTAAGTTACATTTCAATATCAATTTCAACAAGAAATTAAAAAGTTGACAACTATAATTACATTTCTATATATATATTATATTTCTTTTCTCTACAACAAATGTTAATAAAACTTACATAAAAAGAAAACTTTGAAAATCTCAACATTTCCATTATAATTTTATTTTTGGAAGACACTTATTGGAAAAATCACAAATGTTTTTTTAAAAAATCTACGTCACATTTTTTTTCGGGTCATGAAATGATTAAAATTCTTACGACCCTAAAATTTTGTGGTGAGTTCTTTGAGCCCTTTGAACCTGCTTTGAGCCGGCACTACTGATATGTTTTTTTTTCAGTAATCTCTTTTGAGTACAAACGTAACATATTTTAATAAGTTTGACACAGTGGAACCTGTTTCTTTCTGTAGCACCACCACAACTTCTTGAGGTTAGTTGTGCTGATTACACCATTCATGTTGGAGGATATCCTTTTCATTTCATTACAACTCCTCCTCGTCATGATGGAGTGTTCCAGGTAGTAGCGATTACATGCTGACCAGATAATCATGTTAATGTATGAAATTATATTAACTTGTCAGTATCAGCTAAAATTTTCATATTTTCTTTTATGAATCTGATTTTTCTGTGTGTATGAAACTTTGCAAACTTAGTGACGATAAGTATATAAAAAGTTTTAAATTTTAGCTTCTAAAATAAAATTTTCAAACGAGATGATTATGATTGTTCAAGAAAATTAAGATATGTTCTCTAATTTGGTAATGATGATTATGTGTATTGAATATTTTATGATACTAATAGGCAACAACCCTATGTTGGAGCACAATTTAAAAACAGATGCAAACAATGATTGCTCAACCAGCTACTGTCATAATTATTTTCCTTCTCTTTCTCGCTTAGCTACTTTTTTCTGCTATATAATTTGACCTATATCAATTTTATATTGTTTAACTAACCAACTGATCTTTATCTACCATAAAACTTAACTAATATCAGTTTTATGCTGTTTATCTGACCAAGTGATCTTTATCTGCTATAAATCTTGACTAATATCAGTTTTATACTGTTTATCCGACCAACTGGTCATTATCCATTATAAATCTTAATTGGTATCAGTTTTATATTGTTTATAAAACGAACTGATCTTTATCTGTTATACATCTTGACTAGTATCAGTTTTATACTGTTTATCCGTCCAATCGATCAATATCTACTATAAATATTGACTGGTATCAGTTTTAGCTATCATACAAGTAACATTCCATTGTTTTGTATGAATTACAGGTGTATTCTCTTGCATCTAGTGTTCTTGTTGAGAATGGATATTTAAATTTTCCAACCAATAGCATAGAACCTGACTCTGTTACTTTCCACCCGGATGATTCTGGAAGAATTGTGTACAATTCAGCTCACAATATTAAGTAAGTTGTCTGATTTGTTAACATATCTTAGTTGTATTACTATGTACTCTCAATATTCCACTGGTAAAGCAGAAATGACAAAACAATCATTATATCTATTGTATCTGCGAATTATAATAGAATAATTACATTCCTTCTGTCCTTCACACTTGAAAAATTCACGAGAGCTGTAAACAGCTTCTGCCAAACGGTCCATGGGGACGAGGGAGGGGACTGTTAATAGGATAATGACGTTCGTTGATTGTTTGTTTACGGAATTGAACAATATAAGTTAATTTGTACTGAATGAATTGTACTTTTTTTATCAAGTGAAGCTGTGGACTTATGCTAAGGACAAAGTAATGGCAAGAGGCAAATATAAAGTCTGGTACGTTAATTTACCGAATAAACAGTGGCAATCAATAAAATGTTTACGTTCTGTAAAAATAAAAAAAATAAAAAATGTGATAATGTCTTTAAAGTCTGGCACAATGTCTTGACTAGAATAATTTCATAATTAACTTTGTGTAATTTACAGATAAGAGTAAAATATTGTTTAAATAGTTTAATAGGAAATAAAATGTAAATTATATAATTTCATTATTCGTTTAAACAATTCAAAGTTACTAACTTGCAAGTAATGATGAATTCAACATGCATAAACACACAGCCTGATACTAATCTTGTGAAGCACATCAAAATGTTGTGAAAATTCAGTTTAGTTTGAAAAGTGGAATCAATCATTATTCACACACACATTGTGTTTAGGACAGGCATCTACATCAACAGTGTGAATATCAGATGATTCTTGTGCAATAAGTCAAAATCAATAAATTAAAAGGTAATGAAATGGGTGGAAATTTGTTTTTGTGATAAAAAGAATTCCATATTAGATTTATTTTCAATTTTTTTTCAATTAAGTACGCCACTCAAGTTGTTGCGCTCTCAGTCCAAACCTTGAAAGTCTCCTAGTTAATACGCCCCTCATAATACATGTAAATAAATATGTAATGGAATATTCGAGTCACAAGTAAGTTGCAGTTGTATGTCGCAGAACTGGACGTGTAAAGATTATAGCATGTCAGAAACTTGTTTTATTGGTAGTTAATAAAAATAGAACAGTGTTTAAACTTATCTTAAAAATATCTTCATCCTCTTTAAAGTTAAGAAGTTTCTTTAGGTAAAGTAAATTATGAAGACTGTAGAAAAGTACGTCTTTTTTTAAAAAGGTTTTTCGTGAACTATCTGTTTGTAGTTAAACACAAAGCTACACAATGGGGTGTCTATGCTCTGCCCACCACGAGTATCGAAACTTGGTTTCTAGCAGTGTAAGTCCGCAGTCATACCGCTTTGCCACTGGGGGGCATTCTTGAACTAATTGCCTTTAGACAGAATAGCTTCATTTACATTAAGAACTGTAAAATTGCACTTTTATTGGCTGAAAAAAAATATGATTAGTAACTTTAAAAACCTCTCACTAAATATAAAGATGGTTTCTTTGATTTAAATAACTTTAATAAAAGGCTATTGAAACAGTTATCTGTACAATATATTCAGCTATCAACTTGAAGAGAATGTAAAAACTTCATCCTAACTTAATAAATTCATAACAAACCTATTGGTATTAACTAAAGAAGATACTGTGTACAATAAACTATAAAAGAATATTCATGTTTAAGAGAAAATATGTATATTTGTTTCGTTCATCGAGCATTCATCAAATGGGCTACAACTAAAACGTTACCTTTCTAATATTTTAACTATTGCAGACCTTTGTATTAGAAATTGTAATATACATATATATATTGTTATTATCGATTCATTTCAAACATTGTTGTAATTATTGTGTCACGGCAACGCTTTCGCTATATTCTTTGATAATCTGTCGCTAAGTATATTAGGCTTTATGTTAAATTTCTGGTATTGAAATGGGTCAAAATTTCTATTAAAAATAATCAAATTGTAAACAAAAAAAAACAACAGAATTTCGTTATTTTTTGTCTTTTTCTTCATTTTCTGACTTTAATAACCCGTCTTGTAACAATAGTACGGTCATAGTAATGAAACTGAGATTTGTATAATGAAACGGTCCAGGCATAACAGTATTAAATCTATCTCTTCGTTTTTAAAATCTAAAACAAATGACAGAAAGCCAAAGCATTGCACTTCAAAACAACAAATTCAAATCTCCAGTGATAATACGGAAACTAAAATTTGTACGACAGAAGGGTCCAGTCATAATATTAATGAAAGTTCTGAAAGCCCTTTTTTGGAATCATCACAGGAATCTACCGCTTCATCTTCAAAATCTAAAAAAAATGAGATAAAACAAAAGCATCGCACTTCAAAAAAGCAAAGTAAAACCTCAAATGATACGGAAAATAAAAGTTCTATAATAGAAGAGCCCAATCATAATATTATAGAAGGTTCTGAAAGTCCTTTTAAATCCAAGGAATCTTCCTCTTCATCTTCAAAAGCTAAACAAAAAGTCAGAAAACAAAAGCATCAGACTTCAAAAGATACGGAAGATAAAACTTCTATAATAGAAGGGCCCAGCCAAAATATTATAGAAGGTTCTGAAAGACCTTTTACATCCAAGGAATCTTCCTCTTCATCTTTAAAAGCTAAAAAACATGACAGAAAACAAAAGCATCACATTTCAAAAAAGCAAAGTAAAACATCAAATGATACGGAAGATAAAACTTCTATAATAGAAGAACCCAGTCATATTATTATAGAAGATTCTGAAAGTTCTTTTACCTCCAAGGAATCTTCCTCTTTATCCTTAAAAGCTAAAAAACATGACAGAAAACAAAAGCATCACATTTCAAAAAAGCAAAGTAAAACCTCAAATGATACGGAAGATAAAACTTCTATAATAGAAGAGCCCAGTCATATTATAGAAGGTTCTGAAAGTCATTTAACATCCCAGGAATCTCCCTCTTTAAAAGTTAAAAAACATGACAGAAAACAAAAGCATCACATTTCAAAAAAGCACAGTAAAACCTCAAATGATACGGAAGATAAAACTTCTATAATAGAAGAGTCCAGTCATATTATAGAAGGTTCTGAAAGTCCTTTTACATCCAAGGAAGCTTCCTCTTTATCTTTAAAAGCTAAAAAACATGACAGAAAACAAAAGCATCACACTTCAAGAGAACAAAGTAAAACCTCCATCGATGCGGAAACTGAAATTAGCCAGACAGAAAGTCTTCAAAGCACTAAAAGCTTTATTTCAGAATCATCCCAGAAATCTACTTTTTCATCTTTAGAATCCAAAAACAAAGAGCGAAAACAAAAGCACCTTATTTCAAAAGAGAAAATTAAAACCTCCAAAGAGACGGAATCTCTAAAGAGTAGTGAGTACTCACCGAGTTTTGAAGATAAAGAGAGTGGTGAGTACACTTCACATTCTGAAAGTGAAGAAGGCAGTAAGTTCTCGTCGAGTTCTAGTAAAACACCTGATAGTGAGAATTTATCGTTTTATGAACATTCAGAATCTAGTGAGGATGAGGAATCGACTTCTGAAAAAACAACTGGTAGTGAACATTCATCATTTTATGAAAATTCAGAATCTAGTGAGGATGAGGAATGTGAAGATGGTTATTATTGTCCAGATTTTCCCGAGTTTACACGACTTCAATGTTTTGCATTCAAGACTTGGTTTTATAGGTAAATCGTACTTTAGGAAATATTTGAAAGATACTGCCTAGCCACATAAGAAATTCGTTGATAAGGTTTAAAGCATAGTTGATGTAAATCTTAAATAGAAAGTGACAATTTAGTTATTTAGTTTACCACGTTAAATTTTCTAGATACTATTAATCAGTCTACATAAACTATTTACAACGTTCTTCATTATGTTTTTCATATATAATCTGGGACATAAATGAGAAAATGATGGATATTAAATTTTATTATGGTTAAAGTAACAATCATGGGCTAAAAGAAACTTTAAGTAATTAGGTACTTATTTCATATATCTAAATTATACGTGATTATTGATTATTTCACAAGACAACAAAATCACACAATAAGCATGATTTAAAACTACATTCCACACTTATAACACATCCTTTTTCTGTCCTCTTTTGGAAGTAGTTTTTAAATCCTACACTCTATGTCTGCAGTTCCTGGCAATATGTTCTTTTACGTTGCAGTTGAACCATCTTCTGTTAAGAGGTTCATTTTTTGTATTATGAGTAAACAGTTGTCTAATTAATCCTTGAGTTCTTCTAGATCCCTGTTAGAAAGATTTCATGTTTCTGTACTATTTGATCTGAGAATATCATAACTCCTTCAAGATGACTTTATTTATTTATCTACAAAGTTAATTGATTCAACTTCCATTGCCAACTGAACAACTTCGCAAAGATATATAATTATTTTGTTTTAGTCTTGCCCGTACATCCTCATATACTATTATATCTATGAATATTCCCTTGCCAACAAATCCACCATTTCATGTGGAACATCTAGATAAACCAGTTTGGAAGATCAGATAAAGTCTCATCCTTCCACTGATCCTAAACTATTATTTAAAATTTTCCTTTGAAAATGACATTTCCAGTCTGTTTAGTAAGGTTGCCACAAATGCTTTATAACTGTTATGGCTATCTGTTGGAAGATTGCTTAATGTTGTTAAAGCTGATTCCTTTAAGTGTGCAGCAAGATGAATAGCTGTTGTTGACTAATTTACCAATTCACTTTGGAAGTTGTTTCAAACTGTGATTGATATGCCTTTCATAGCACCTTCCCATCATAGTCTGTAGTTGATTGAATAATATGATGTTGCTGAACTCATCTGCTCCACTCTTTAACTTAATTAGGTAGCGGCGTATCTGAAGTAGTTTAGGAAAGCCCTGCGGTAATAGGTAGCAAAGCAGTAGTGGTAAAAGGTGGATATTAAATGGATTCTATTATTCCATATTGCATAGTTAATGGTGTTTGAAGTTGAAATGCTTTAGTAGATGCTGTGAGAGGTGTGACTTACTGATTTTCTTTTAACTTTCTATCTCTTTTCTGCTGTTTCATCATTCCAGTTAAGGTAATAAAGGTTTCAGTCTCGCTTCAAATAATCCCACTCCTGACATAAGTATTGTAAAGATTTCTATTGTTGGATGGGATATTTTTGTATATTTCAGTAAAAAGAAATATAAAATATCTTGTCCTCTTAATGTAAACAAAAACACTTTATTTCTTTGACGAAATGTTGGCTTAAATAACATTAACTGATAGGCCTAAATTCACAGTAGTCACTAATATAATTTCACTTATTAATTCTCTCTCGGCACTTTCTTTTATATTGTTAGTATTTTGTTGTTAAGATAAACTCACGAACCATAACACTGAACCAGGTAACCGATAGGATTCGACATGGCCTGGTGGTTCGGGCGCTAATCTTGACAATTTGCGGTCGCGGGATCGAATTCAGTCACGTAACAAGCTCGCCCTTCAGCCGTAGGGGTGTTAAAAGCTAGTCAATCCTACTATTCGTTGATAAAGAACAGCCTATGCTTTAATGGTTGAATGTTGACTAGTTGCATTTCCTCAAGTCGATCAACTTAAAATTAAGGAGAACTAGAGCAAGCAGATCTCGAGTAGCTTTGCGCGAAATTCAAAAAACAAACGATTTTCTAATCACTGAAATAGCAGATGGCCCATTGCGGCTCCCCAATGGCACAGGGGTATGTCTTCGGACTTATAACTCTAGAAACCGGGTTTCGATACCCGTGGCGGGCAGAGCACAGATAGACCATAGGGTAGCTTTGTGCTTAACTTCAAACAAACAAACCCTATTGCGTAAGACAAAATAAACTTTTTCTTCAGTAGTCTGGCTGATGTGACCTCTTCAAGGGTTGTTGCACAACTTCTTTCAAACAGTTTTTCATAGAGGTTTATGCATTTACCTGTTCCCATCTGGCTCAGTGGTAAGCTTAAGAGTTTATAACGTTAAAATCCCTTGTTCGATACTCTGCTGTATACACAGTGCAGAAACTCATGGTATAACTTTGCGCTTAACAACCAACAACATTTCTAGTTTCCTGTTCACAGGATATCAATAAAAAGTACTGTTTTTCAGGAATCAATGGTAGAGTGTTAACATTTCAAATATATCCAAAAAATTAATTTTACTACACATTTGAAACATGAGATAGCTGGAGCAAGCAACAACGCTAACATAAAAATGGGGCTAAATTTTCTCTATTTTTTTACTTGTTTAACCTACCTACTCTTATATTATATCTTTTTATAAAACTAATATTTTCATTTTGATATCACATCTTTTTTGGACTGACCCTTATATTTTAATTTGACTGGTTTTATACATTAATTCTATGGGTTTGAGCAAACAGTTTGTAATTTAGCCTTAATGGAACAGGGTATATTTCACAGTTCTTCAAAATATTTTTGTCTACAAATTTCTGTTGTGACGTAACGTATACATGGCGACGACCTTGACAATTGGGCAACATTGATATGATTTATTGCCTGGCTTTCAAGGCAACATTGAAAATGTTTCATACCAAGTGATGCGTTTTTGGTTAGTCACGTCAAAGAATTCAGGAAAGGGATTGAATAATATTTATGTCACCTGTATGATTATTTCTATACAGATTATATACGCAAAAAATGTGTAACTCACATTTACGCCTAGCTACGCACCTATTTCTTGAGGGTATTATATTCTCTGTCAAATCATTGTAGCTAAATAGTCACCTCCAAGAAGAAAATTTCTTGCTACTTTTGTGAATAGTGTTATTCTAATATAATAGCAACACATCAAATTTAGATATTACATAGGAGTCACTTGGATGGAGTCAATACCTTATCTGCATGATATTTTCCGTCTCGCGGATTTCCCTCGCTGTTGTCATTTAGTGTCCCCTAACTGGTGGTTCGAAGGATACCGAGTTACGGAGAATGTGTTTGTTTGTTTCTACGATTTTTGAGTTCATCAGAAAGAGAAAGTTGAATTACGGAAAGTGCACAAGAACAATCTTTATTTACAAATAACAACAAAAACTACAATCGCAAACAAAACATACGACATGAACAAGCGTGTTTGTGTTAGACTGGCGACAGATAGAAAGAGGGAATCAGTAAAACCTTAGTGAGTTACTTTTCACCAGTCTAAGGTATATCTCCCCTTAGTGTCGTAACAAGCAGTTCAGGGGACCCGGGGCAAAGAAATGATCGGGTTCCCTTTTTTCAGAAGATAAGACCAGACCAGACCAGGTCCCCAGATGTCGGGGGACCCGGGACATTACCCCGTCTATCCCGCACTAGTTCCGTCTCTGTTGCCCCTATAAGTTAAACTAAAACATTGAAATATTTAAGTTAAGCCTCAAAATGGAGTTAAGCTAAATAATTTTTCCTACCGCGAGTTAAGATGAAAATGTTCTGCTAAAACTCTAAGATAAAGTTATAATAAAAGTAAAATTTAAAAATGTTCTAAATAAAAGCTAAATGTAAAAAGCTTGAAAATATCTTCGTTTAGTTATATTATATACTAGCTGGTTTACACGTCCGTTGGACGAGTGAAATATAAACTCGTTTGTAACAAAGGGTACGAAACTGTGCTTCTATTTTTTTTCCTTAACATAATAAACATTAAAAGTGCAAGAAAAATACATATTGATACCAATACTGAAAAGAAAGACATACTGTTTTCAAGAATTCTATCAACATGAAATTATATGTGGGTCCAATCCCCATGACCTTCTTCGTGTCATCCTGCATCACTGTATCAACTTTGGTGCTGATTTATCAAGAAATGTGAAAATGTATAAGGAACAGATGTATATACACACATGCACATATTGACGTTTATTTATATAGATTCAATGCTAAAAGTAAAGCTACAGATCAGGTCTAAGTTTAGTACAAACTCTGAAACAGTCTACAAAACAAAGCAGAACCTGGTTTTAATACAAAATATACGATAATGACTTAAACCATGTTTGAATATTACCTCCATCCTCTCGTGTTCGAGAACTGGGAGGAGGGGAGCCCAGTTATTGTAGGAAAGACAACTTTCTGTTCCTGAACGACACCTGTTATCTTCTCTGCTAAATTGGCTGATGAGGTATTGGAGAGAGTTTAAAAAAGAAATAAAATTGTATTTACTTAAACGACTTTCCATGTTCAGACTGAATTGAAAGAACATACAGAAAGTTATACAAAAACCTAACAAACCATATTAACTAATGGAGTAGAAATCAAATTTTACCGCCCTCTATCACATCTGTAGTTATTCACCAGGAATTGTCATTCAATTATATACCACGTGTGTATATAATTTTATAGCGAGGGCTGAGAAACGTTATAGAGAGTATTACTTGTATCATTCTACTTATAACATTCCTGCATAATTTCTATATTGTATGATTACCAGCTGTTAAATTGGGGTGGCAATCACCGGTATTATTATTTTTAATTTCTATATTGTATGATTGCCAGCTGTTAAATTGGGGTGGCAAGCACCGGTATTATTATATTTCATTTCTATATTGTATGATTGCCAGTTGTTAAATTGGGGGTGGCAAGCACCGGTATTATTATTTTTCATTTCTATATTGTATGATTACCAGTTGTTAAATTAAAGTAGCAAGCACCGGTATTATTATTTTTAATTTCTATATTGTATGATTGCCAGCTGTAAAATTGAGGCATCAAGCACCGATATTATTATTATTATTAGTCCCCGAAGCTGTTTGCGACCGTTGGGGCACCTAAGATGCTGATGCATCAATTAAGGTAATTCTCGGTAAGATTTACCTGGTTACCTGGTGGCACCCATGTCCTCTCCTGGTAGCCCTCCCAAATTTAGCAATACAACACAAAAGGGAAGGCAGCTAGTCAATTACCCCCCCCCCCGCCGCCAACTCTTGGACCATTCTTTTATCAACGAACAGTAGGACTGAGTGTCTCATGATAACGCTCTTCATGGCATACTTGCCCCTTCAGTGACGGGGATTCAAATCTACGACCCACAGATTGCGAGTTAAGCGCCCTAACCACCAGGCAATACTGGTAAGGAACGAAAATGTGATATGACATACCGCAAAAAATATAGAAATAATCATAAAATGTTATTTTGCTGAAAAACACCCTATCTGTAACCCCTTGGTTACGCAGAAAAATACGTGTAGCCTTAGTGTTTATGCAATTATAATGTGAGTTATGTTTCACCTTATCCTCCAGAAACATTAAACTGCCCCTCAACCCTTGTTCACGTGCATACGGCGTATTTTTCAAACCACTTTAAACACTGTTGGTTATTTTGACTGTTATAAATTTAACAGATAGTTAATAAAGTTTAATAGAATGGATACCCTTTAGTTTTCTATAATTGTATGACGTTTCTTGTATCTGGCATGATATTTTACTTAGGAAAGTGTAAAAACTAGAAACTATGACGTTTCTTATACCTGGCATGATATTTTACTCAAGAAAAAATATTAAAAGTAGGGACTGTGACGTAGTTTGCTGTCAAGTGTAGTTTCATTTCAATTTATATTATTTGTGTTTTAAATAAAATGAATTCCAATCACTTGAAGTGATAACTTACCGAATAACTTAACATAATAAAAAATTTTGTTTGGTTGGTACTGACCAGAAAAAAAAATATAATAACTATATTTCAAATTTATGTCGTTTTACGTTCTCAAGTAACGAATTCTACAATTTCATAAATGTCTGATTCGTCCTGATTTACAAATTAATATGTTTAAAACGTGTCCAGTAATATTTAAAGCTTGACATTAACAATCTGTGATTTACTTTGTAGGTTTGATAGAGATAGGGATGGTTTTCTTGACTTAGCCGACTTTGGGAAGTTATTGAAACATCTTGGAATGCATCTGACTCGTGACCAAGCTAAAAGTATTTTCTGCAGTGCTAACCAAGGTTGTGATGGTAGACTAAGTTTCAAAGAGGTAAGGTTTGGAAAAGAAACCGAACATTTTAACAAACCTTAATATTTGAACTGGAGAAAGTAATTAGCAATTCAATAAACTAAGTAACTGCCCCAAAAAACGCCAACTGTGTGTGTTGGGATTATCTCCTTCCATGAGAATGAGCAGAAACTGATAATAATGATATATGAATGCGTTTTCACTCTAGAAAAATTAAAACGCTTCCAAAAATCACTAACCTGTGGATATGCACAAGAATGTGTATTGAAATAGCATTTTAGGTTCTGGATATTACTATATATAGGTCATTTACTTGTTTGTGGCTATGATGGTAGAGTCAACCTGCAAGATTTCTCCTGCTATTCGGTTCGTGTGTTAGACTCAAACCTAAAACAGTGTATTTTGAATGACGGTATCACACCCACTTTCTTCCAGGCTCTTTATTTGACTCATTTACATAATTTTAAGCCATCTTTGTGGATATTTTCATAATTTTAAGCCATCTTTGTGGCTATTTTCATAATTTCTTGCCTCTGTGCAGACGATTTTAGGAGTATTTAAGACCATAATTTGGACTTGCAATATATCACCTCCATTGACCTGGTTGGGCCATGAAAAAATGACTCGAATATACAGTTCATTGTGAAAACAACTTAAAATTTGCATAAGGAATAAGCTAATAATTCCTTGCACCTCACGCCACATTTAATTTCTCCAAGTTGCAACAAGTGTTGGATTCATGATGAGGCAACCGAAGTTTAATAATGAAGATGAAAACGGTTGATAAAACATAAAATCTTTTACAAGGTTCGAACGTTTCGGAATAACGTATTCCATCTTCAGCGAAATATAAAAATTGTGTTACAAAGACAATTAACACAATATTATACAATATAATTAATAACATAATCATTAGTTTACTTAGTTATTGAGAATAGCGGTAATGGACGAATGAAACATTGTTTATATATATAGTACACAACAGCTGAATTAAATGTGAAAATTTAGAACAATTTTAGATTTAAAGAGCTTTGTGAGTCGTTAAGGGTCGGGTGGTCTTTCATTATGAGTAGACTTTCTTTAATGTAGAGGTCAAGGTCTGACGATCCTGTGGTGATGATAAAGAAATCTTTAAATGAAATATTGTGACCTGTGGTTTAAGAATGTGAGCGAATGTATGAATGGCTGGATTTAAGTAGTGGATGGGTGGTTCTGTTAGATACTCCAAAATGTTAAACTTTTTTAATGCAACGAGTGTGCTACACGATGGCACAATGTCATTGTCATCACGTGAGGACGGCTTCGATTTCAGCTTTGTTTTTTATTTGCAAAGTATTTCACACAAACAACACTTAAGCTGTGTGTAATTTTCTAAAAAAATAACATTCCACTAAATACAATTAATATGGACTATCTCGGCTTATTAAGGTCTAAAATACGCATGCGCAGTTCGTTCAAAACTATATGCTTATCATATTGTGAACAGGCATTCAGATGCTTTTGCGTATTCAGCTAAGTTTGCCTTCATTACAACTTTACATTTACTTTTTTGCAATAATCTAGCTTCAGTTTGTTTCATAGATTGCTATGAATACATTTTAGCTACTTTTTTCTTCAGTACGGGTTTTTTATTTGTTTTTATGAGTTTCTTTGCTTCAACTCGTAAAACAGTGTCATACGCTGAAATATCCTAATTGTTTCTTACTCTGTACACTCTTACCATTACTATACTTTATTGTTTATTTTTTGTGTAATTTCATTAAGTAAAGTTATATACAGGTAATTTTATTATATAAAGTTACGTCTTTTTGAGTTTATTTGTCTGACCTCGTAAAATTATTTAAAATAGACCATAATGCCTACAAGAAAGCGTAGCTTAAATACGTGTGTGAAAGTGATAGAATAAGGAAAATTCAAGCAAATAGCATGAAAACTGCCGTAAATATTTTGTGGGTCGTAACTAGTACAGTTTATTTATCTTTTTCATCATACAGTAATCGTAGTTGTTCATTTTCCTAGTCATTGTCTTAAATAAAGTGTCAAGTGAATTATGTTATAGAAGGATTAGTTGGCCTGTTATAGAAACAATTAAAGAGCATCTTTCATACACATCAAAACAAGCGAATTATGTTATAGAAGGATTAGTTGGCCTGTTATAGAAACAATTAAAGAGCATCTTTCACACACATCAAAACAAGCGAATTATGTTCGCCTGTTATAGAAACAATTAAAGAGCATCTTTCACACACATCAAAACAAGCGAATTATGTTCGCCTGTTATAGAAACAATTAAAGAGCATCTTTCATACACATAAAAACAAGCGAATTATGTTCGCCTGTTATAGAAACAATTAAAGAGCATCTTTCATACACATAA
>NW_013665841.1:221649-235354 GCF_000517525.1 Limulus polyphemus | reverse complement strand
CCTAGTTATAGAAACAATTAAAAGCATCTTTCATACACATCAAACAAGCGAATTATGTTATAGAAGGATTAGTTGGCCTGTTATAGAAACAATTAAAGAGTATCTTTCATACACATCAAAACAAGCGAATTATGTTATAGAAGGATTAGTTGGCCTGTTATAGAAACAATTAAAGAGCATCTTTCATACACATCAAAACAAGATCAGCTGACTTACTTTTACGGAGCCTGCATAGGCTAGCGGTTAGAGCACTCGACAACAATCTGTGGGTCGCGGGTTCGAATCCCTATTATTGAACATGCTCGACCTATCAACCGTAGGGTGTTATAATATGACGGCCAATTCCACTATTTGTTGGTAAATGAGTAGCCCAAGAGTTGGAGGTGGGTGGTGTTAACTAGCTGCCTTCCCTCTAATTTATCACTGTAAAATTACGGGTGGCTAGCGTTGATAGCCCTCAAGTAGCTTTGACCAAACTAAACTTCACCCATATGTGTGAAAAAGTACAATCAGGGGGGGTTGAATATCACTTATATGTATAGTGTATGGGGTGAGATAATCAACACTGACCAGTCCATGATGTACTATAAATTTGTTTAAACTACTAACAGGCTGCCTTGAGCACGGAATACTAAAACAAAGTGTACTATATGTCATGTATGTCTATGATATGAAGTTTCCATGCTTAAAGTAACATTTAAATATCTCTTTTTGCTGAGGTGAAATATAAATTATAAACAAATATTCTTCAACAAAATTAACATTTCTCCTCATCTAAGATTTCAGATACTTAATCATCTCCTGGTGGATCAGATATAACTTTACGGACTTTTGATATTAATATCTGGGGTCGATTCACCAGGGTAGGTAGAATGCAAATAGCCCATTAAGTAGCTTTGCAAAAATAAAACAACAATAACATAATTACCTGATTCAGGCTCACCAGGTTAACGCCTGAATGCTCAGTGGCCCAAGATAAAGTTAATCGTGTAGTAAATTGATAATGAAGTTTTGAAACGCTAGTACTAACCTCCAGTACGTTAAAACATTGTGACAAAGCTCCTAAAGCATTGGCCTGTAGATATTAGTTATTGTAACAATTTTTATGTTGACTGTGGGATATAATGTTGTATTACAAGTGTAATTAATTAGTTACTGGAAATAATTTTGCTATTCTAATGAAGTAACTTAATTAATAAGTGTGTTCAAGTGATATTCATAAATAATTTATAAAATCATAACATTTAAAAGAATGTTTATTTATTTTATAACAAACACCCATTTAGTTCTTACTCTTCTGGCGGTTAGCATTGAACAGTTACGAAATTCCGAGAGCTCAGTTATATTTTGCATTAGCCAAATCAATGATTTCACAGCCAGGATCAAAACAACTCCCTTGTTACAGCATAGGAATCAACCAACTCCCTTGTAAAAATAAGGTATGCAGTATTTTAGAATATACTTCGACTTGTAGTATTGTGTTGAGAATGTGGTATTTATGGAATATTTATATAAAGGATATGGAGCTTGCTGATTGAACAAATAATACGACGTATAAAAGGTATAGCTTACTCAAATGACATAAAACAATCATAAATTAAAATCTTAAAGTTTTTCCTAGCAAAAATAAAATATATAAAGCCATAAAATTAAGCAATATTTCAAGCTGGGCGTGAGATAGAAATGAATGCACTAAAGGCAGGCCTGAAAATACAGTGATAGGAATACTATTAACCATGTACACACTATGCCTGAAAATGCAGTTATATGAATACTATTAAAACACTCGGCATCGTATGCCGAGTGTTTGTACATCTCCTCTGTTACGGTATCAGCTGAATGTAAATAACATAACATGACATAATATTTAAGAACAACATGATCCATCTAAGCTGTTCAATCCACTAAACTATAAATATTTTTAAAAAGCCTCAAAGTCAGTCCTTATCATTCATATATTTATCACTTGAATTAACTGCCTCCACAACATTCGAAGGCAACCCGTTCCCAAGGCCAACTAAACTGTTAGAAAAACCAAATTGTCTTAGCTGAAAATGACTTCTAGCCTGCCAAAATTTATAGTTGTGTCCCTTAGTCTTACCATTCTCGCCATTAAGTATGAAAAAAGATGATGCATCAACACAATCAATTCCTTTAAGAATCTTAAACACCTCAATCAGGTCCCTTCTAACTCTTCTTTTCTCAAAAGAAAACTGTTTTAAAGATCTTAATCTCTCGTTATATGACAAACCATCCATCCCAGGCATCATTCTAGCAAGCCTCCTCTGAATCCTTTCCAGCAATTCAATGTCCTTCCTAAGGTAAGGAACCCTAGACTGAGCACGGTACTCCAAATGTGGTCTAACTAGTGACCTATACAATGAAATCATAATCTCTCCAGATATGTATTCAATATTTCTGTAGATACAACTTAAACTCCTTGTTGCCTTACCACTAGCAACAGCACACTGCTTGGATGGCTTAATTAGTAACTTGAATTATAACTGCTAAATATTCATTACTAACTAGTTTTTTATCCTACGTTTTGGCTGTTAATCTGCTCCTGTCTTCAGGGAGGTTCTGAGAAATATTTCTGTGTTGATAGTGGTCGTGATTGTCCCCCCTCCTCCCCAGTTGCTCAGCATAATTTCTGCTGGCTTATAACGCTAAGAATTGAGTTTCTATACCCGTGGTTGGTACAGCACATATAGCTGATTGTGTAGCTTTGTACTTAACTACAAACAAACAAGTAGCGGCCGGGATTCAGCTTCTGGTTTTCTTGATGCAAGTCTGGTTCGTCATTCGCATTCACAGATGAAGCTGGTGTTTTCCCTGTCCTTAAATGGTTTCATATGTACTAATTGCGATAGTATTGTGAAGAAACTTTTGAATCCTGTCTCGACTTTATGTTGTTTACACATCCTTTGGATGTTTCAGAGAGACATCTGATATAGGAGAACATTGATGTATACCTACCGCAGTTTATTTCTCTTCTTTTTTAAATAATTTGGAATACCCATTGTTAAGGAGGATGTAGTAAAGTGTTTTTCTTTCACCTTTTTAGCTACTTCTGGATTACAAGTCTTTTTTATTCTTGAAATTAGTCAGACTATGATGACTGTCTTTATATTGTTGGGGTGGTTTTATTTATAGTCAGGTATTTACCTGTATCTTTGGGTTTCCTATATACCCCTGCAGGATATGAGTTACGTGTCTTGGTAACCACCACTTTAAGGAATGAAAGTTTTTCACCTTGTCTGTTTTGATTGTGAATTATATCGCAGGGTGTTGTTTTTCAAGTGGTTCATGAATTTATGAATCTTGTATGTAGTGTATGGTCACTTACTACAAAAGTATCATTAACATATTTGAAATCAAATCCTATGGTGTAGAACCATTGTTTGAGGACATTAACTTCTATATATTCCATGTAGATGTTACTTAGTGCTGATTATAGGAATGAGCCCATATCTAAGCCTTCATGTTAGCAGTAATTATCTTCATGTTGGAAGTACGTTGTGTTTACATTGAAGGTTGTGAGGTCTATTAATTTGGAGATTGTTAGTTGGGTGTGTGCCTTAACAGTTCTATCATTCTCAAGCTGTGGGTGGAATATTTGTTGGGTGTCAAGGAGTGGTACATTAGTGAGGAGGTTGGATACATCAATGCTGATCATTGTGTCTTGTGAGGCTATCACACAAAGACTGTTTTTATAATCTCTAAAAAGGCAGCCTAGCACATAACATATGAGGATGTTTTAGCTGTTAATGGTGATATTATATCTACAAGGTATATATCTAAGTGGTGGCATGGTGAATTTCTGCAATTAACTGTGGGCCCGAGACAGTAACCTTGTTTGTTAATTTTTAGTACCATAGACGTGTCTTATAGTTGAGTGCCGTTAATTGTTTGTCTGTTTCTGTATTAGGGCCTTTGTGATGTTTCTTGATTATTTGGCTGATTTTCTTCTCTGTGTAAGTAGTTGAGTTATGCATGATCTACGCCCCATGATAAGACTCTGATATTTTATTGATACATTCGTAATACGGCCACAGAATACAGATAAAATTCAACAACTCAACTCAACCACTGAACAGACAAAATACCGCGGAACAATTCATAATGGAAATGGAAAAATATAAACTACCATTCCTTGACGCGATGATTACCATCAAGACCCATAACTCATCTACCACACGTGTTTACAGGAAATCCATAGATACTGGAAAACATCTCGGCTATGAATATCAAATCACCCCCATCAGTGTACAGACAGCTATCATAGACCTTGATGTTAGAATTATCAAGACCTGTAACACTGACGAAGCTAAGAAAATGGAAGAAAAATGAATACGCTTTATAAGGGGAAAATAAATAAGATTAAACATCGAGAATAAACAGAACAAAATTACAGACATACAATCATATACCTCTACATATTCCTCTATACCAGATGTCTCGCTGAATACATACAGAGGATATGTCAACAATATAAAATTAGAACAGTATTCAAAAGCTACAACACTATAAAAGTACAATTAATGGATACAAAACCACCTAAACATCAAATAGACAGGTTTGTTTGTTTGTTTGTGATTAAGCACAAAGCTGCACAATAGGTTATCTTTGTAATGCCCACCACGGGTATCGAAATCTTGTTTTTAGCAAAAGACATGCAAAAATAGGTTATACTGACCTATCTGGAATAGCCTATCATGCAAGAGAAGGCCATTGGATAAAATAAAATAATAATATTTGAATCACACATGAGTAAAAGAAAAATATAGGAAGTCTTCTACATCTATTTAACTCTCAATACACTCATCCAACCTAGCATAGATATCAGCAAAACCTAGAAATTCCCTTTAAAACATTCAAATAGTTAGTTGATTCAAGTTATAAAAAGAGGAAGACTCCACTCTAGAGTAGTGTATAACTCACCAGATTTCTTCAAGAAGACCCAGGATCTGATCTCTGCCACGACCAACAGAGAAACAGTCCTTCCTTGAAGACGGAAAAGGACTAACATTCGATACGTGGGATAAAAATGAATTAGTAATTAGTATATAGTTGTAGAGAGATTAATAAACACAGGCCTGAGAATTTAAATTGCATAAAAGTTATTTGGATTTTAATAACGGATTTTTTATAATTCAACTACACAGATTTCGAAAATAATATTCATTTTTTCTATCACGTAAGGATTTTTTACAAAACTTGATTAGTAACTTTAAAACCTCAATTTAAAACTAAGAATGATTTCTTTTATCCATAGACCTTAACATGATGTTGGTACATTTAAGGATGTATATTATTTACAAGCAAATAAAAATATTTTCATTAGTGTTGACGGAGATGATTATTAAAAAAAAACATCCGAGAGGTATGGTTCGAAACAGTAACAGAATATTTTATTAAATCTTAATAAAACATGTATTCGTTTTCAAATATTTAAACAAAATTGATTAATCATGATGACAGCCTTTTGTGTTAGGTATAGGCCTCGTATTACTGTAAGCACCATATATTCCATATCACGACGTTGAAAGTCTGATGAACAACAAAGAAACAGAAAACTAAAAGCGTACTTATATATGTAATGCAAGTTTCTGTGTGTTATGCTTTTAAAGGACCGGTATATGTTAACCGGTCCAACATATTCGGATTATAACTTGTGTTACTGTAAGAAGCTTCATCCTCACGTTATAAACGATAATGGTGCTTCGATCTACTGATTGTGGTCTTTAACACAGGATATTGCTATCTATATATTGTTATTATCGACCCATTTTAAACATTATTGTAATTATTGTATTTTAGCTATGTTTTCTATATATTCTACGATAATTTGACTTTAGGTGGCTGATACCTTATGTTACTGAATTCTTAATGTGTCAAACATTCGGTTTGAATTAATTACATCACGAAAAAGGGAGTCCTATTATTTTTTCTCTATTTGGATTTGATAATCCATCATGTCAAAATTATCTAGAAACACAATGCGGAAACCACATGTTGTGCGAAGGGGAATTCCGGGAGTAATAGTTCAAACTCTAATGAAGAGAATGAGAGTAGCAACAGTGAGGAATCATCAAGTTCCGAAGATGACCATCCCTATCCAGATTTTTCCGAGTTTACACCGCTCCAATGTTATGCATTCAGAAATTGGTTTCAAAGGTAAAGTCATATCTTCATAGAGATATAGCCAGGTTAATTATAGGGGGAAATGGCACTTTATATAGTTACCTATTATTAATCCACAGAAGATATTTACAATATTGTTTATTCTTTTGTACACGAATAATGTTCTTGTGGCTTCTTGTCTCCAGATCAAGTCACGAATAGAATGCACATCCACTAAACTAAGAATCTTTTCTAGGTTATTACAGAGTTCGTGAAATTTAGTTTCTAAACACATTTGTATACGGCTAGCAATTGCTTCCTCTCCATTGCATTTTGTACATGTAGGTTGGATTTCTATTCTATTTTGAAATTTTGTTTTCCTGAGATATCCCGATTTAAGTCTTGCAGTGAGGATTGTACCTTGTCTATTTAAACTACTTGCGATTGGGACGCCAGATTTATTTCCTGACTACCAGCTGTAATTAGTTTTTTATGCCATTCCTCCATCAGTTTCCTCTTCAGTGTTTGGAGTTGATGAGTATGGTGCATTTAGTTTTTATATCTGAGATCTTATTCATAGCTGCTTTCTTTTATATCAGCTTTCTCATTTCCTGGAATCCCACATGTGAAGTAATCCAAAGAATCTTAACTTCAGTAGACTTATGCACTTTGTTTTAATTTTTGTTTTTTGTTTTAATGAGGATTTCTAAGTCATTGGTAAAACACCATTCTATTGCTTTGGTTGCAGATTGTGAATCTGATAGAGTTCATGAATAATGTGTAGCATAAATGAAAAAATGGTAGCTAATATGTTTTGTTACTACTAAACCAACAATAATTGTCAAAAAGTATAAAGTGATATATTCACAAAACCACAAAAAAAAACCAACCACAAGAACAATGATTTTGAAACTTTGAATATATTTTCTAATGATTAAAATAATAGACGAACTACTGAGTAAGAAGTATTTAACATTTTTCTTTGTACTTTGTATAATATGCCCCTTTCAAGGGTTGCTGTAAAACGTTTTTCAGGCAGTCTTTAGTAGAATTTTATACATTAACCAGTTCATAAGGTTCATTAAAAGTCATATCCTTTCCGTTTCTTAAAGTCACCTAGGTCTGTTATTAACTCTGGTTGTCTTTTTAAGCGAATGAAACTGTTTTAATCTTGTCCTAGGATGGGTGCCAAACCTCCCAGCTTTTATTGCTGGGTAGGCAGAAACAGACTTTGGGTTCAAGGTCACGCCGACAAGGCGCTGGTCAGAAACGAACCCATAATTTTTTTTATTATTACTCCAAAGCACAAATCGCTGGGTTACGTCGTCTATTTCGTCTATAAAATATTTTCCAAGAACCTGTAATAGTTTGCCAACATTTTATATATGTATAAAATAATCAAATTTATTCATCATGTGGACATTAATTTATTAATTGTTCTAGAAATGGGAATGATTTTCCATACATACAACCATACATACAACAAGCTCACAAGTTCTTGACTTTTTTTTTTTACTTCTTAAGCATCTTTAAGTTCATGAAATGCACAACGTAAAAAAAACGCAAAACTGTAAAAACAAGTAGTTACCCTAACGACATAAATTTCTGAAAATAAGTTAACTGCTGGAATCAACCTTCTGGATGTATGAAAAATTTACCTTCAATGCGATAGACATGCAAATTACTAACTGTAGATGTATACATACGAGTACTTGGCAACATTTTCATGAAAATGAAAAATAATAATAATAATAAAATTCAGCATATACTACAAATAAGTATTTAATTAGTCAAATTTTAAATAAACTTTTTGTTTCGTTATAGCAGGAGTTATTTATGCCTTCCTCTTTTACTTGACACTCCTTATTCAAATACTTTATTCTATCACACCACTCCTTCATGCTGGCTTTCCATGTAGCGCACGTGGACGATGATTTTCCAGAGCCCACTTTAAAAGACCGAGCGCACAGAAATCTACAGTGTTACATCCGCCGACTTGATCTGCATGCCTTTGTATGGAATAGCAGAAATACCCGTTTCATTCTTCTCCAGCTTGAGTTATGCGACAGTTAAGCGAATGTTTCATAAGAGCAACTTATGTCAGTTTTCGAGATGGAGGTCCTTCCTGATTATCTTGCCTTAGTGTTAAGAGATTCTCACCCATTGAAACACGCAGCCCTTTGTTTACCACAGTCTCTTTCTTGGTTTTCCAAGTTCATCTGTATTCCTTTATTTTCAATGCCATTAAGTTTTGAAAATTCTAAACCCTTGATCTGAACACACCTTTATAATCTGAATGTATGGATATTTTGTGTTAGAAAGGGCTGTTATATACCCTTTACAAAACTGACTACTTTTCGGTTGTGGTTGTCACTTGACTTGCTGATTTGCATTTTCTAAATTGTTTTGATATAGCGTACTCAACCTTTCTTAATGTTAATAGCTTTGATAATGAAACGTATAGCTAACACATTTTCAAATATTTTCATCTGACTTACTTTGATTTGTCTGTTAGTTGGAATTATTTGTTCAATTTCGTAGAAAAATACACGAGAGTGCAATCCCTAATTTGGAAGTGATAAACTAGAGAGAATGCAGCTAGTGAACATAACCCACCATCTACTTTTGGGGTTCTCTTTACTAACGAACATTGCGATTGATCACCGCATTATAACGTTCTCACAGATGAAATGGGCGAGCATGTTCGATGACGGGATTCGATCCCACGACTCGCAAATTACAAGTCGATTGCCTTAACCATCATCCATAGTATAAAATGAAATTTTCTGCCTCTTTTATTCTGCAGTAATGCTAGCAGCTATCTTAAAGCAATGTACAAATTTTCTTAAATATTGTACATAAAATAGATACACGTTAAAGGAATCCGGTACCTATTTTGTCTAGAAAGTAGCATTGCGTAAATTTCTTTAGATATAATAAAAGGGTTTTATTTACGTAGGAAGAGTGTAAAATGTGTTCAGTTAAAACTGCCCATTAACAGTTAGTTGTTTACTTTGTAGATTTGATACAGATAAGGATGGTTTCATTGATTTAATTGACCTCAGGATGTTGTTGGAAAAAGTAGGCTTATACCTTGATCGCAAAAATATTGAAAAGCTTTACTCTGAAGCTGGCGGTGAAGAAGAATCAGATGATGATGAAGATGAAGATAGTGATGAAGATGAAGATGAAGAAAGTGATGAAGATGATGAAGAAGATAGTGATGAAGAAGATAGTGATGAAGAAGAAGATGAGGGGATAGAGTTTGAGGATGTAAGGTTTGAAATGGAAAACGAATATATGATTTAATATTAGTATTCTTTTTAAAGTATATATGCAAGGTTTAATAAGCCAGATAATGGTATTTTATTGCAGAAATAATTGATGTATATATTTTACGCACAAGAAATTCCATATCATGTATTGATTTCTTGATAGACAAGCAAACGGAAAGACGGAGAATATTCACAAATATCACAAAATACTTTTAACTTCACTGTATTTTGTAAGATAGACATTAGTTTACTAATCCAAAAACCGATAGTTAGTTTAAGGTGGTATGAAAAGCGTAATCCTCGCGTGCAGCCTTGGATTGGAGAAAGTAATTGACAATGGAATTAATGTTGCCTAGTATTTCGATCCACGTTATTAAAATGACACTAAGAATTGACAAAAAATCCTAAATATCTTTTTTAGGACAGTATTCTTGCCCCACCATCGAGTATTACCAAATGCTATAGATCGTGTAACCATCCTTTGATTTTCGTAACAAACCTCCATCTTTTTTGTACGACTCCCCTGAAGACAATCGTGGAAAGATTTAACCACAACAGTGAGACTGACTCTGGTGATCCTTGAGTTGCACCTACGATTAATACGGATTACTGTTTTTAGAATGTTTTGATACCACTATTTGTAAATTTGATCAGGTGATTCTCTGCTCAACTGTTTCTTCAAATCATTGCATTGACCTATGTATTGGTTGCGTTCTGAGATAAGTTTCTAAAACACTTTTTAAATCAAAACTGTTAGACTTGATTGCATATTAAGCTACCCCAAAGTTCCCCTATATGGTTATTGCAGTGGGGTTTTACTACAAGCAGCCTTTCATATTTTAAGTCTGTTGCATATCGGAAAATACATGAGCATATGTCAATGACACGTGCATTTGTATAGTGTTAGTTTGAATGGGATGGGAAAACAGATCATCTAAGCTCATAAAACGATGACTTATGATACTGCGAATACTTGTTGTGTATTCTAACAAAGTAATTCAACTAAGGAGTGTTTTCAAATGATATTATTATGTATACAAACAGTTTATAAAATCATAAAGTGTGAAACTGTATATTCATTCTGATAAAAACAAAATACCTATTTAGTTCCTACTCTTCTGGCGGTTAGCAATGGAGAGTCCAGACATTTCAAGAGTTTCAGTATATAACGCATTAACAAACGTGATGGTTATAGATCCCAAATTAACCTCAATTCCCTGCTACAGTAGAGGAAACGAGCAACCCTGCTGTGACAGTAAGGTATAGTCACATTTTAGTATGAATTAATACACACACACATAAATATATTGATTTGTGAGAAAGCGTTATTCTATATAGATTTCAATTATACTGTGTATAGACATATTTCTATTCTCAAGGGAGACGATAAAACAACTTCAGATAATTGTTTTCTATTGTATTCGAAGTTTCGGCTTATGCACAGGTTACAAAACTGATTTTAAATTATACTAACCGAAAATGAATATAACACGACAACAATATAATGGTACGGTATACACTGAAACATGCTAAAAGTATTGTTAAACGGGTTAGAGCCATTGACCACAAAAGCAATTGTAAAACATAAATAAAAATAGAATAAACCTTACATGAAATAATAATACTTTTACAGAGGTCAGGCGTTGTATGTGTTAATAGCAGAGGGTTTGGATTGAATAAAAATATATTCTTCAAACTTCTTGTCAAGAGAGTTGTTCACAAATCTCTAAAATGTTGATATGATAAGGTGTCTCGTTAATTATGCCGCGTGAGTTGATGTAATATACAGTGGTGGCTTCATTGTTCTGAAGAATAGCAATGGCACGAATATGTTCTTTGAAACTAACATGTTACTGGACGGCTACGTATGTGGCTGAACAGTGTGTACATGTTATTTCATAGACTGTGTTCCTAAGTGAGCAGGACTTCTTTAAGCCATTAATCTTAGCAAAACACTTTTTTTATTTGTATGTGTTGTTTTTATTGAAGTCTGAACGAGTAGTTGAAGTTTCATCCACGAAGGGCAGAACCCATGAAAGCGTTCAGTGTTCTGCGTTAGTGATTTCTTTTTTACTGTCGTTTGTCATAATATTATGCGTCAAAATTGTAGAAAGTCTAACTTATGTAACCATACGAATAGCTATTGGACAATAGAAGCTTTTGAACTTTAATCCTGACTTGCGTATTACTGTCCACGGTGTTGCAGATTTTTCCAAGTCTTTTAAGTTGACTGATTATGACACCCCGTTTGGAAGCTGATGGATGTTGTGAGTTATACTGTAGAATAATTGATTTAACACTTGGTTTAGAATATACAGTAGAATAAAAGTTGCTGTTTTCAGTAGTGACACGACACCAAGAAAGGGTATTGACTTCTAAACATTATTGGTCAACTTAAAAGAATTGGAAAAATCTTTAACACCATGGACAGAGAGACGCAAGCTAAAATGTGTAAACCCCTCCAGTATGCAATACAGATCCTGAAATACAACATATTAATATACTCGTGCCATTGCCAATCTTGATAACAATCTTGTAGGTTAGGTATACGTGAAGATAGAAATGTCGGAAACTCTAGTTTTTCTGTTATGTTTATGACATTTACTTAGAGATGAGGCGATATGATATTTTATTAAAGTGCTAATGAAGTTTAGAAATGTAATATATTCATACGTAAAGCTAGTTTATGGCAGAATACACCGGTTACTTGCCAAATTTTACCTTTTCTGCCCCACTAAGTAACCACATAAGTTAACTGTATAATAGACTTTCCATGTGCCGTATTTCTGTTACAAAACAAAAGTATATATATATATATATGGTATTATTCAATATCAGTTGAATTTGATTTATTTTACACTCTCCATACACGTTGTCTCTAACATCTTATTTTGTGGTCTTGATAGCTTACCTGTTTGATCTTCGAACACCAAAGACAAAGTTTATTCAGATAACATTTTGGTACTCTGACAAGAGGTTTGTTGTTGAACTGCTTAAGTCAGATGGGCCTTTTATTTGTATACATTTCCATTCTAATTAATTGTTTGGAATAACTAAACTCGGTGCAATGTTTGATGCTCACTTAGTTTAGATGGTTTGGTGATTTTTGATATAGATAATTTGAATAAAACTAAACTCAGTGACTGGGATGTAAACATGGTTGATCTGTGACGAGGATCTGACCAACGTAAAGTTTAGCTATCTATACCTGTTCTACGTTATATACGTGAGGAGTTCATGAGAACTCGTCCATTAGATTATAATGAGTGGGCATATCGTAATATAGCATTGACAAAGCATAAAGAGATTCTCCTGAGTGAGCCCACACATCATAAATAAGTGTTAGAAACATTTTACCTCTGACTAGTACCATTTATGTGACAACAAACACACTTTGAAGATGTTCTATTGAACAAGTTGTCAGAAAGAGAAAGAAGTCTACATCTGTATCTGCAGTAGTTTAACCTTATAATGAATGTGTTTAAGAGAATGAAGCATCTTAGAAAACTAAAAACTTTTGACTCAAGTCTTCACTGCCACAAAAACTATTAGGTGTTGCAGTATACCTGCACTGTTTCCCAGTACATGGGCTTGTCTTTCCAGAGTTTGTTTCCTTGGACAAACCACAACCATGACAGTTATATTCCTGAAAACGACACTCTGAATGTGATAGAAAGACCGTCTGTTTTAGGTACAGACTGGTTGAACACTGGAAATGAAATTTTATTTAACTTATCGTAATATAGAAATGAGAAAAGGTTTCTATTTGGTGAATCAAAACAAAAGCAGGAGGGTCAGTGATAAGCAATAGTTGACACTGCTTTGGAGTTTTGAACTAATGAATTCTGGGCTTACCTGATCACTAATATGTGTGAGTATATCAGCTTTCTTGTTTCTAAAGGTACGGTGTCCAGTTCATCCTAGATTGTATGTGGCTTGTAATATACTTGTAAAGATACATGGACGTGAGATCATGTCTTTAGTGGACACTAGTGTTGCTTAAACATACAATATTTTACGCAATATGGTTGGTTCCACCTCTGAAGCCTGTTAATACTGACTTCGCTGTGCTTAAAATGAGAGCTAGAGGCAAGCAGAGAGACAGGACTTCATTCTGCTGTCAGTGTATTCTTTCACAAAAGCAAAATTATTATATTTGATTTCTGTTTAAAGCATTGATAGTTTAGGAATGGGCCTGCTGCAGACTTATACACCACGAATAGGTCCGTTCGTACGATAGGTAGGTAAGTAAGTTGTACGTCCTTGTCATCTAACTTAGCGTAGACACCACAACAGAATACTATAAA
>NW_013665841.1:213358-221639 GCF_000517525.1 Limulus polyphemus | reverse complement strand
AAAAGCAAAATTATTATATTTGATTTCTGTTTAAAGCATTGATAGTTTAGGAATGGGCCTGCTGCAGACTTTATCAACCAGAATGGCCTTTGACATAGGTGAAATGTGACTCTGCATCTAATGCTAGACACACAGAATCATAAAAACTGTAGACTGCATGAGTATGTGTAAAAAGAGGAATCACGGTATTTCAAGTGTGCGAGTTTTGTTTTATTGATATGGATATGTTGTATGAATTTAATACAATGCTTTGCTTTTGTTTGCTATTTTGCTGGAGATGTTAGATGAAACACACTGTTTTATTTCCAGAAGCTAAGTTGTGCTTTGGTAAACAAGTATATGTCAAAGTGCGAGGCTTATATTAATTAGCGCTCGAAATTATAGAGATATGGCTATTCAGCTACTTGCTAGGCTGGTTATTGGCATGGTGAACGATGAAAAAAGCACTAAGCTTAGCTGTATAGATAGTGTTACTTTAGCCATCCGAGGTTGCTCGTTAAAGATTGTGAGTTTTTGAAGTAAACAAGCATCAGGACTTCAGCTCGCAGACTGTGCTGATGTATTCATTGTACGAGATGGCACCGTGAATAAAATAACAGGTAACCATCATCATACATACACACGTGATGCACATCCAATAAAACAGCCATTGGTAAAACGTCCATGGAGCACCAGTGATATTGCCAGCACTGGTATAAAGTGGATGTTTAATGCATCTTTCATTTATGATTGGCTGATGTAGCCTACACAACAAGTCTTATAATGAAAGAAATATCTCATCTAAATGAATGCAACTTTGAAATTTGGCCACATGTTTCAGCCTGATGGTGAGAACCTAAGAAAGGTGTTTCAGCATATGAAGAATTAAAATTTAAAATACAAAATGAGAAAGTGTGCACGTATGTATTTGAATATGGAGTTTATTGGTCATATTTTTTGTAAGGTTAAGTGCTTATTGATCCTTTAAAAATCAAACTGGTTAAACAATAGCTCAAACTTGTGATTGAAAAAGAAGTCTTCAACTTTGTAAGCCTTACATTGCATTATCGACGTCTTGTAACCAGTTGTTCCATGATAGGTTGTTCCAAGTTTTCAGTGGTTCTGGGTAGTGTGTTTCATGTAATTGCGCACACAAGATATATATTGATAGCTCATGAATGTTGATGTTATATGAAAAAGAAGGAAGTAGTTGCAGCTATAATATTTGCCAAACACTATTCGCTGCAACATATATATGGTAGGAAGTTTACTTTTAAAATGAAACATACGTCACTAAAATGGTTAATAAACATTAAAAACAACATATGGCATTACAATATTTTTGTAATGTATAATCTAGAACAACAACGTGGCATCATAATGTAATTGTCCTACGAGACGGTAAGAACTTACCCATTTGTGAAATAGTCAAATTAGAGGAACAGCAGCCTTGAAGAACTATATAAATAAAAGATGGACTCCATTTATAACTTATAAGTAGCTTTGAAAAGAGTCACTAAAGGACCAAAACTTAGCTTGGAGCTGCACATCAAAGCCAAACACAACGGTCAATGCATCATGGATGCAAACACTTATATGAGTTGTTATGGATGCAAAATGGTTTGCTGCATCTCTGCTATGAATAGTAGAAACATGACTCTCTATTTGTGATCCATCTGGTTTTCCAACGTTTCTGAAATTCTAGATACACTAAACTTTATCTGATGTAAGGACAGGAAGACACTATGGGTTGTCACATGTTACTGCAACTGTGCAAGAGTGTTTTGGATTAGACGTGTGAAGACATTGATATATGGCTTAAGCACTATCTTTCATTTTCTGCTCAGAGAGAAAGTTGGTCATACGAGGGAGAAACATCAACAGCAAGAGAGAGAGAAACTGATAAAGATAATAAATATTTACGGGTTATTATTGATTACTTAATTAAGTCAAACTTATTCATTCGGCACATTCTGTCACTAATTTGTAATTGAGCAGTAGGCATCACATTTCAACGTATCTGAAAATGTACACAAAGGAATAAACCTCATCATTAATTTTTTGCAAAGTTGTGCCGAATGTTAGATGTTATTCTAATCATTTGGCTGAATGGGTTATATAAATCATGAAGCGAATGCTTGCAAAGTTTGTAAATTGTGTTTCAAATCACTGGGATAACATTTACCATATATAATGATGACATATAACTCAACAATCAATTAATTATTCTCTAATTTTGGGGGGTTTATATATAACAAGTAGCTTCAAATGTATGCAATGTATGATCTACCTTCCATTGCAGATATGACACTTTGCCCACAGGGATATATGAAGTTGTTTAGGTCTGCAGCAGCCGATTAACCTGAACTTGTACATCAACAGATAAATCAAGGGATCATATGTCAATAGAGATGTTACACCAAGATAATGAAGCAAAATAAGTTTAAGCCTAGAAACTGGGTTAAGCTTTGTTATGATCTCTGCACCATGGAAGCAACTATTTCACTGGATGTTAATGAGATAGCAGAGAAAGACATATTGATTATTTGTAATTATTCTAATACATCGTTAAAATGAAAGGATCTTGCAAATCTTGCCTTTTAAATAATAGCCTGGCATAACTTGGAGGTTAGAGCACTTGACTCTCAATCTGTGGTGGAAAAGTCCTTGTTGCAATAGGTTTTCTACATATTTATCATTTAATGCCAACTGTAGTGGTCTATGGAACCCACAGATTGAGGTAAAGTAGTGGGCCACACTACTACATGTGAGTAGTCACCTAGGTCAGTGGATGTACTTTGCTACTATAGTTTGTACAAGTATTACATCAGTCTATGTATATAATGGTATATACAATAATTGACAGTATGATTACTGATCCAAGTTGCATAAATTTCAGTGGACATGTCCATTTTTATTGATCTTACTGTTTTTTTCTTTTGTTTCTTTTTGCTACTGATAGAGTGAGATTTTTAAGTTCATTGATGGCAATGTAATAGCAGAAGGTCCAGCTGTTGATTACTAGCTTGCTAAGAATGATGACATTTGTTGCTGTTGGTACTGTAAATGGATTATCAGAAGATTCTGCTATATATTATAGACATATGCACATAAATAACTTGATGTTGTTGTTTATGCATATATGGCAATATAAATGTATTTCATGTCAGAAAGAAATTCCTCCACGTGTCTTCTATTACGTACATTAATCAAAATTTACATATAGTACAGTGTACTTGATGTTTCTATTGGTTTTCATGTTTGCTTTTAGAATTGAAATATTCACGATCTTATAGGTTTGCTCAGTTTGGTCTGTATTAGTATGACGTAAAAATATATTGTTGAATTTTATTTTAATTACATTTATATGATAATAGGAGCAAATCAGAGTTGAAAAGTTAGCCTTGTCCTAACTGTCCACCATGATTTAAAGCACCAATAACTGCTTATAAAGCCACTATCCTTGTTTCAGCTATTGACATATTGCAGTTTCACCTCTTTTCTCATTGGAATTAGAGCTCTGTTACGGCAACTAAACAATGAATGAAGACCTGATGGGCATATGATCAGGTAGCCATACTAATTTTCAGAAGTTACTGTTCCTAAGCAAAGACTTGGCAATTCAGAAAGGTTCTTTTTTTTAAAGCATAACGTGTTCATTTGTATTGTTGTGGAAGAAATAAAATTTATCATTGTTCTATTGCCTTATAAAATATTTCTAAGAAAGATTTGGTAATGACAAATATGTTAGTACATTTAACACTATGCTGTTGACTGATTGATCTCTGATACAGTATTTTTAGTCCTAACATTTGCCGTAAAAGGCCATCGTTATGGCCATTATACCTTTTCTCAATTTTGAACTGGCCTGCTAAGTTACGTGAGATATGCTGTATCATGGATGATGATTTTATGTTTTCCGACAGAGATCAGGACGATTTTTTAAGACTGGGTGTACTCGACACCAATGTATTGATTCTGATGGAAGAAGCCGTTATAGCTATGAAATCATCTACTGAGTTATCTCAGCCAAACCTGTGGAGATTTGTTTTTCTTCTTTATCAAAGAAGTGAATGCATCTCAACAAGTTGTTACTATAACATCATTGCTTAGCAAGTCACTACACATTCTGTAACCTAAAAGGTATATAATAATGTCTGTATAAAAGTGCTGCGTGGTAACACTTTGTAAAACCTTTGGTTTGGTCTACCTTCAGTGGGTGAAGTAAAACTCTGAACATGAAGAAAGTATTTCCAAAATTAAAAACATCACGGAAAAAGAAAAGGATGCTCCTTCACTAGCACAACAAACACTTCTTCTCCAAACACCATCAATGATCACCAGGGTTACCTACACAGGATTGTCCACTACCACTCATAACTCAGCACCTACCAATCTGAGTGTACAAAAATAACGCAGCCAGGCCCACACTGCTGAATGAACAAAGGCCTAGGCTTTGTTGTTGTTGTTGTTTGAAGTTAAGCACAAAGCTACATAATGTGCTATGTGTGCTCTGCCCACCACCCTAGGTTTTCCTTCAAAAAAAAAAAAGGAGAGAGAGAGAGAGAAGTAAATTGGTGAGGGCACAACATGTGAATCTAGGACAGAGGAGCCGAAAAATAGAAAGTCATGAAGGTTGAAAAGGAAGTTTTGAGAGGTCAAAAAGTACTATATCAAAATTCAACGTAAACTGTTAAGTTCAATGCTACCTTGGACAACCTAATGTGCTCTATCTAATCATTGCGGGTATAGATTGTAATATCATCTCATAAGTTTCAATAATATATATATATATATATATATATATATCTTTGTCAAAGGTTGAATTACGTGTGTTATTGAAACTTAAGTAGTGGTGCAAAGCCTAAAGGGTAAATTGTGTTCTTTTGTGGTTTAAAATAAAAGTATAAATATCATGATAAATGTTCAATGAATGGTATGATCTTAAAAGCTGTATAAACGCTGTATCCATTAATGTGAATGGATGAAAGCCCAAAGCTGATAAACACATGAAGGACATCATTAGAAGGTCTTGACTCATGAAATATGTACATATTGCTAGTAGACATAAAAAGAGTTAAATATATATACATTACAAGGTTTCACTTTAAATATTTATGATTGAAAGTTGACCGAAGTTAAAGATTCAATTATCTTGGATCATATTGGTTCGCAATTCAAGTTTTTACTTGTAATAGGATTAAAGACATCATGACATCCTCGAAGAAAAAAACGAGAAACGTTTGATAAGCAAGTATCATGAACTAAGCCCTTAAATAACATACAAAATTAATACACCTTTACGCATGCCATTTACCAAATTATAAACACAAAATTCTGAAATTAATTGCAACTTCTAGAAGAACGGGATGTATCAATTTTTCCCAGTTCTTCCTTTATAAAGATATATTTAAAAGCTTAATCCAGAGCTTGACTCATTTAACTTTATTTACTTGCTGGTCAGGTGTTTAAATATTTTTACGTGGTTATTATGTGTGCCACAAAATAAAAGTAACGAAACGTTTCTTTCCAGTATCGTTAACTATTGATGGAGTTTGACGTATTTATCAATCTGCATTCACATTCGAACCTCTTTTTTTGGACTTGAAAATCTATCTATAGGGTCTAATTTTTATCTAAGAATATAAAACTTGTGTAACTTGAAATTAGGGATTGCGTTATTAAATATAAAGGTCTGTATTTGCACATTTTATTTGATTTTCAATACTATATATATTCTATACAATTTATGGTTGCTGATTCATTTTGTAGTGTAATGTTAAATGATGTACAATAATTGAACCTACTCCTTTAGTCAGGAATACAAAACTATGAGTTTACACATTTGGTCTAAAATATATCACAACATTTGATCTTAAGGATGAGTTTTTAGTCATTTAGTTTGGAATGTGTACTTTATTTTAAGCATGTTATAAGTTGTTTGGTTGTAATTAAGCACAAACTTCACAATGGGCTATCTGTGCTCTACCCACCACGGGTATCGAAACCCGGTTTCTAGTGTTGTAAGCCCGCAGACTGTGCCACTGGGGGGCGTATATCATAAGAAAGATTAGCTTGATATATTCTAATACTTTAATTTATTTTATAAAAAATGAATTTTAAACGTAATTCGTTTCAATTTTGTCCTTTAATATTAGTTTTATCAAGAAAACTGTGTTTTAGATGTCATTATACTTCCATATTTAGAAGGTTTTAGAATAATTAAAATGCTACAAGAAGGTAACAGAAAGCTTTATAAATGTTTATAAATGTTATTAGGGAAGACCTGTAATAGTTTTACCATTTCTCAAATTATGAAAAATATATAAGAGGTACAAGATTCTTTAAGTATATAAGAAATGAAGGACGGTCGGTAAATGTGTATTTTTTAAATTTTTTATTTGATACATTCTGAATTGTGAAGAAGTGTTAGTTTACAATTCTATCAAAACAAAATTAAAATATTTTATCACTTTTTAATCTTTCAATTTTTTATTTTTTTTTAATTAAATGATTTTAGTCTTCTGGAAAACCGGTAAGGGTAAATTGTATGGCAGAACCAAATAACTGCGTGGGAAATCATTGGGCACATGGACGTCAGGAGTTTATAAAGAAAATCGGATCAGATATGGAAGCAGTAGCTAGAAATATTTCTATGGTAAATTTACATCAACAAGTTTTTGGTGGACACGTTAAAAAAGGTGAATGCTCCAATACACACCGAGATATGTACTGCGGTTTTAATCCATTCATGTACGACCCATACTACGAAAGAGCTGAAAGGAGAGCTGCGTGGTTGTCTCACTACAGATCGCCTTTATGCCCATCAATATATGGAAGACCCAAGTCATCGTGCGATGAGATGATAAGAAAAGCTTTGTATTGTGCTCTACATAGATAACTTAAGAACCAAGCCTCTTTATTTATTGTTCCCCCAGAATGGCTGCTTACTTGCTGTAAATTTAAGGAATAGTTATTAAACCATCTAAGAAGATAACATGATATTTATAAAGTTTAATGTTTTAAATATATAAACTTATGAAATTCACCAAGTAAAGTCAAGATTGTTATTTGTAAAATGCTTAACATTTGGCAGTTATCAAATGTGGCTTCTAAAGGGAAGTAGAATTTTAGTTAGGTTGTACAGCTACAAAAGCTCGAATAAAGCTTGTATTAATCGTGTAAGAATTGTACGTCTTTACTTTAAGAATACACTGTAATGCTCACTGTGGAAGTCCAGTCTCGTCTTTACACTCACCGCACTAGAAGTTAGCTACAAAATTAATTATATTTTAAAGATGAAATATTTCTCACTTATAAATATTATATCTGTTCTGTTTAAATAATATTGACCTTTATTCACAGCTGCTTACACTGAAAACTAATAAAAAGTAACATGGGGCAACTGTCGATCAATAGTCAAACTAATAACCTACTTTCCTAAACATTTTGATTTTGACAGTGTTTAAAAGGTAAAGAGGCAAAGAACAAACTATAATATATATATTGTAACGAATTTATCATTATGTATTCATTTTTAATATGAACGTTGTTTGGATTGAATTTATATTTAGAACTATGCGTGACTTGTAGTATCAGATATGTGTTGCGTATAACGAATTTATGATATATTTATTTTAATGTCAACGTTTGTTTGAATAAGTTTATATATGAGGGCGTGTCTAGCTTACAGTGTTAGTTACGTATGGCGAAACTCCTGCCAATTCTCCACAATTTTATAGAATATTCGTGAACACAAGAATCAACAATATATGCACTTCCGTAACCGGTATTATCAGAAGTTTCTAGAAAATGTGTCTCGTCTATAAAAACAGCAGACAACAGAGAAGAGACAAGTCTACTAGGAAACTGTTATAACCGTGTGAGGTTTGTTTGTAGCTAAGCACGAAGCTACACAATGGGCTATTTGTGCTCTGCCCACCACGGGTAACGAAACCTAGATTCTAGCGTTGTAAGTCCGCAGACATACCGCTGTGCCACTGGGGGCATAACCGTGTAAGCTATAAACTGTGATTTTGCTAACCCTTATCAACCGGAAAATGTACGACATTTGACCAGGAAGTTGTCAGTGAATTCTCATCAAACGTTAATATCTTTCCAAGAATATTATTAATTTCTCATCGGACATTAGTAGTTTTATGAAAATATTATCTTACTTCAACGGTCCAACAATTCAGTGCCTGACAAAGCTAGCTAGCTTCCCGCCAATTATATGTACGTACAACTTGCTGGATATCAAGGAGACTCTGAACTAGGAAGACGATTTTAGGCTACTTGTAAG
>NW_013665841.1:210672-213266 GCF_000517525.1 Limulus polyphemus | reverse complement strand
TTCTAAACACTAAATCCAGAGTACAGTTCAACTATTAAAAGTTAGATTATTTAACGCGGCTTTGTATTATTTTAAATTCTCAATACGTAACAATATAGATCAATAAACAATGGTGTTTAAATAAAGGAGTTAACGTAAATTACAGAAACTTACTATAACACCATTACTCAAAAAATTTACTCATCTCAGGAAATTTGATGAAGTAAAAACTGATAAATTTTAAGAACTTGTGAGCTAAGATAAAGAAGAATGTATTACAATATGTCATCAACATAATATATTCTATATCCAATGCCGACAAGGCTTCTCGTCAATACCAGGACTCACCAGTCTGCCCGGGATAAAACAGACATAGTAATTTTTCAATAACAACTGCTACAAGTTCATGAAGTAGCCATTTTAAACCCACTGTTTACACAAACATGTATATAATTTCTCAACAGTCTCTAAAATTACCGAAATTATATTTATGTTTTTGCAGTTGAGTGTATATAAGACATGTAGTATTCCTTAACATCAGAAATACAACAGTCTCTGGAAATCAGGTGAATATTTTAATCTCATTTCTTGAACTGAAAAAAAAAAGGTTCAATAACAAGTAACTCTCAAGTTTAAATGAAATATTTCAAAAACTGAATCGGGTTCGTAATTCATTCAGATAATACTTGTTTGTTTGTTTTGAATTTCGCGCAAAGCTATCTGCGCTAGCCGTCCCTAATTTAGCAGTGTAAGACTAGAGGGAAGGCAGCTAGTCATCACCAAGTCTTGGGCTTCTCTTTTACTAACGAATAGTGGGATTTACCGTCACATTATAACGCCCCATGGTTGAAAGGGCGAGCATGTCTGGTGTGACGGGGATAGCGAGTCCAGCTTTGTGCTGTTAGTCGCTTGTCTTATCTACACTTAATTCTATCCTAGTTGTTTACTCATTGTCATGGCTGGTGCACGAATATCTGTGTCTGTATGTGGTCAGTACGTTACGTTAGTCATTTATTAATCTTAACAAGATCTGGCATGTTGGACATATGAAGAGATGGACACACGAGAAACTCTGCTTTCTCTTTCTGGACGTGAGTGACCCAACATTCTGATAACACGTGTCAAAGGTTGAACTTGATTAAACGTCCAAGCAAAGCACTTAATCAGAATTATCACTGTCTTTAACTTGAACAAAGTTGCACTATGATTGCCATGTACATTAACATCTTTAGTTTCCATGCTTAAAAACTAGATAAGTTAAAATATATATCTATATTCAGGTACGTTCGAGTAATTATTTTACAATTGATATGAAAGAGACATTTATATTCTTCATGAGGTTGTTTGCAAGGTTTTCGTTCTAAAATTGTAATTAAATGAACAAAACTACTGACATGGTTGTTCATTAAAACGAAAGATTCAACAGTATAAGAAGGTACTAAACAGTCCTTTTAAATTTCTGAACAGAGATACAAACGAATACAGGTAGACGTGTTAAACTGATCAGAAGACAAGTATATAAGGACAAATATTTGATTTATTTAAGCAGATTTAATAAACAAAACTCGCCAGTTATTTATTGTGATAAATCAGTTAGTTAATGCTTGAACGATAATTATTTCTAGGAAACTGTAAGCAGAATAAATAATCCAAAGTCCAGAATGTATAAAAAACATTCACTATAAGCATTCATGTAAGTCCTCCGGTGAGACGGCGATAAGTATACGAACTTACAATGTTAAACTTTGGGGTTCAATTCCATCGCAGGGAAGCGAACCCCGGATTCCAGACCTTTAAATCTGTAAACGTACCGCTGTTCCACTGGGGAATTTTACTGCAAAAATAATGGGAATAAATAGTAATAACGATTAGCTTAAATTTATTATACAAAACAGAATGTAACGAAAACCAAAAACACATTCAATAAAATGCTCAACTAAATCAAATTCAAAATATCGTAATTTAAGAAACTGAAAATCAAATCACTCATTGAAATTAAACAATAAACACACTAAATAACTAGCATCATGTACAAAAAGAAAAAATCACCTCCTACCGCTCAGGAGGTCTTGGAAGAATGGTGTATGTTGACAAGTTCACCTTCCTTGGAAGAGCTGAGAATGAAAAGCAACTAATAATCCATCAGGTTTTAATGAGTACTAGACTACCATGAACCGTTGGGTCAACCACTATTCAGAGGTTATGAAAAATTCAAGCTAATTTAAATATTGCACCGAAATGAAGATTTATTTTGAGATAAGTTAATTAAATATTTCAATCCATTCGTGTTATTCATAATTCAAGAAAATATATTTGATTGTTGAACGGGAGTAAAGGGAAAGACCATTTCATTTTTCAAAAAATGTGAAGTAAGAAGTTTCGTAAAGAGCGCGAACGGTAGTGTGAATGATTTTTGGACTGAGAAAATAAGCCAACAAACAAACAAATAATCTCATAGTTTTAGTAGCATATAGATAGATTCTTCAAGATCTTGTTTTTGTCATCTTACGCCTTTAAATGAAGATGGGAACATTGATAGGGAAATAATATAATAGCCAATGTTCGGCGAGAGGTTTTCGTTTATAAAATTTTGTTGTTGTTCTCGACTTGATTTT
>NW_013665841.1:202085-209618 GCF_000517525.1 Limulus polyphemus | reverse complement strand
AACTCAGTGGTTATTTCATTACGACAATAGAAAAAAAAAAAAACATTGCTGTTTCTACTTTTTAAAATTTTCATACTAAGAAACATCCTTACCCTCTAAGCTCTGAAGAAATCTCAGCCTTAAAAGAGCTGTCACTAAATAAAAATGTTCATATTACACAGCCCAACAAAGGCAATGCCATCGTTATTCATAACAAAAATTAGTATTTGAGCAAAAAGCGAGTAGGAAAAAATTCCAAAAATATCTGAGAGACCTTAAAACATATAGAGGAATCCCAATAGCCGCGACAGTAATTAGTCAAGATATGGAGCTATGAGCTGAATGTTTGTACTTCAAAAACAAACAAACTCAGAGCCATTCTATGAGCCGCGGCTAAAAATATCATATTCGAAAATGTTGCTGCCTCGTTCTATTCGACAGGCTCCCGCCCTGGTCTTTTATAAGAAATTTCTAAAATTCACAAAGCAGGCACGCCCAACATTTATTTCAAAAACTACAAATACCTTTGTAACTAAGAAACTCACAAATCCACCCAGACTACCAACTGTTCCCAAACTTACAATATACTCTTGTCTTCCTTACATTGGTAAACAAAACTTAACTTTCAAAAGTCAAATTAAACGCGTAATTTGTTGTTACTACCCTCCCCCAATTTAATTTCAGATCAGTTTTAAATCCATATCACGCATACAGGATTTTTTCCGTACTAAAGACCTCTCCAAATTTCTCTTTATTCATAGCTTGTATATATATTTACACGTGTGGAGACTACAAGGCTTCCTATATTGGCAAAAACCAAACGCCATCTACTAGTTAGAGCTAATGAACATATGGGATTTTCCATGACAACACAAAAACTGTTGAGTAACCCCTGTGCTTCTTCTATGCGCCAACATAGTGAAGAAACAGGACCCGAACTTAACTTATCAAATTTCAGTATTCTTTGCCAGGCCAACACTGATCTGGAATTACTGATTAAAGAAACTCTCCCTTTCAAAAACTTTCACCAACACTGGATAACACGTAGTCTTCTTTAAATTGTACATTTTTTAAATATGTAAAATACTTCTTCTCTTTCTACGTGCTTTAGTTTTGATTAAATTATCGTTATTGCAGCAATGTATTTATGTGTTGATGCAGACATGATGTAATTCTGTTATTTTGCTATAGATACTGAAGATTAAATCTGTAGAGTTCCGAAGCATTTACCTGTGTGTCCTTCTGTTATAAATAAATAATATTGTTTATCTTAAGTATCGTTAACCTTTTTTATTGTGAAAGTTATTATAATTTAATTCACACTTTATCCAGTAGTTACAAAGTGTAGAAGTGACTTCATTCTTTTCTTTTTCTTCTAATTAGTATTTTTTCATCTCTTCATCTTTACAATTTTTCAACCACTTTTTCCGAACTTATATATATATATTTCTCTCCGCTTCTTTGTTTGGCCTTCTGAGCGACAGTTTATGAATATAAAAAGCTAACTGTCCAGGTGAGATACCGCTATGGTTTAAACATAGCATTCTTTAATTTTGAACTGCGGATCAAAGGGAAGACAACTAATTGGCATCACCCGCATCTGAAGCAGCTACTTTTAACTAAGTAGCGGGATTTACTGTCATCCTTATAACGCATTTTAGGTGAAAATGTGCATTGTGTTTAGTGTAGCATCACATATCGAACGAGAGATCCCGAAACTCCAGTCCTATACGCTAACCACTATTACAATTTCTTATATATACCTAGACATATTATTTATTTCATAAAACAAGTTTAATATATTATTTTTAGCAACAAAAAATATAATTCAATCCGATGTGTATGCTAAACTAAGATAGTGTAATATAGTGACCAACATTTTACCACCTTCCTTATTAAATGGGGAGTTTAATCTGCTAATTCCCTGTGGCAGAAAAAGCTGATGCAATATTAGGCAGTGGAAACTATAAATTTTTTCAATATATGGTGCAGCTTGTATTTGTATTTCATTGTGTATATATACACAGATTGTTGTTGTTGTTTTTTACCAAACTTTGATATTTTATTAACCTATAACTCTGGGCTTTTCGTGTCTTTCCATTCATACAAAACACGTGTTCTTCAACTGCCCATTTAGATCATGGATTTCGGCTAATGGAAATGTTGGTCAGCCAGCTAGATATTACAGTAGCAACTCAATGAGAATGAAGTATAACCACTCAGTATAAGACCTATATTTGTTCTTCACATGTAAACTTTAACGATCTTTTCATTTATTATGTGAATCAGTAATCTTATCAACATAAAGCAGAATTTAACATAACTGAATATACTACTCACATGCAGGTTTGACTGTTTTTTCACATAGCGAGAAAAAATTTGACTGATGTTGAGACCTGATTTTTAATGTGCAAACAATCTCAACTCTGATGTTGAAAGAAGCCAGTTTTGAAGCAATCATTTCCTTTCGGCAGACTGTATCCCAATCAAACTGGGCGCTTTAAGTTGCTGATTGGTTCGCAGTAATAATTCTAACTGCTTAATTGAATAATTACTTTTTTAAACTTAAAACTGGTATGTCGAAATCATAGAAAAATATTAAAGATAGTGGGAAAATACTCTTACACCTATACTGGCACGTTTATTAATCTATGAATTTATATTTCATAATGTAAATGCTGGTTTATGCAACCTACAAATCTTCTGCTTTGAAAATGAGTTTTCAAATGTATTTTGAAATGTTAGACAGTCAAACTCGTGATCGCTTTTTGTTTGCATGGCCATGCTCCCTCCACAAAGTTGACTTGATTTTGGGATCTTATTTGAACTTTTTGTCTCTCGCCACCCCTTCAGCTCCTTTAGAATATAACGTAAATAAGAAATGATTCTTGTTTTGAGGTATTTTCTCTGTATGCAAGTCCTAACTGCTCCTCTATTCATTACAGCAGTTTGAAAAGTACCGCCTATTTTTTATTGATCTTAATCTTTCCAGGTTAGCATAAATCATTCACACTTGCCTGAAAATTCTCAGTTTCTTATAACTCATCATGGACAGCTTCTTCATTTCTTGGTCGTCAAGAAGGGAATTTGCCCAATACGGCAATAAAAGAATCAGAAATATGATTTAGCAAGGGTGCATTGAGATATAATAATTAGCTTACTTGGTGTATATTAAAATTAACAATTATCTCCACTGAGAAAGAAGTAATTTCAGCTAAAAATTACTACTTCTCAGTTGTTTACTTCCCTAAAGTTGTACTACTATTATTACGTATTTTAACGAACTATGTTTATTCTATCAATATTACTGAAATATGCTTACCAATACCAGGAATTTTAAGGAAATCATAAAAGCTAAAAAAAAAAAAAAAAATAAGCAAATTAGTCATTCTGAAAAATTATTAAAGAACCAGTTCCCGAAAAAAAGCAATACTAATTTATTAACCACCTGACCGTAAGAATGAAAAAGTATATAAAGTAAGTTCTTCAGAATTATATGTATATTGTAAGACAAAAATATAAATGTTCAATATTTATCCCAAATATAACTTTGTGAATGAGTACACAATATAATTCTGCTTTCATGGATAAAAATTCCCAAGTCTCACTTCTAGGAAAGGCGTGTTAATAAATTATATGATGCGATTTTTTGCTTTATTTAAAGATATTCTCATACTGCGTTAAACATTTATGAAACTAACAAATCAAACCAGGACTGCCTGGGTTAAAAATTACTATGCTGTTAAACAGATACAAATAATTAATATCAACAGTTAAATTTGGTTAGTTTTTTTGTTGTTGTTGTTGTTGTTATTTTAAATTTTAAGAATTTTCGTGTAAATCTACCTTTTGCTAACTGCGCAAAAAATCTACCCCAATTATGAACTGATAGATTAGAAAGAAGGCACGTTGTTTAGCTGACCGAATAGATCTGAGTAGTAACCAGGACAGGTGAATTATAGTAACTTCCTTTAGAGATTAGATTAAGAATGAACATCTTCTATAACAGATCTTGAGATACCTTGTACTCTGTATAAATTCTTCAAACTTTAGAGTCCCAATGTTTCTTTGCTGAAATATATCTCCTGTAGACTGTAGGACAAGTAACGTAAGGTATCATAACTACGTTACAATCACTATCAGCGCAAGAAAAAATTACAGACTTATTTAAACAACATAAACTTTACATAATATAGCCGTTCAGTAATGAAGTGGTGCTTAGCCAGAACTTGGTAAAGAAATAATTTAATGTTCAAATGTAATTTAAATATAAAAAATAGCGTTGTTAATAATAACACACGCGGCATAACGATAGTAATAATATCAAATCAGGAAGCAAAACTGAAGTATACTCACCTGAACTAAATTAACGTTGGAGCTTCACCAGATAAGTCAGCTAAACAGGACCTATACGAACTACAGAGTTAATGCTACACAGAACAAATATATTGGGCAAAGTATTACATATAATAATTATTTTGTGTAAAGCTAAAATGCAATGTGTGAACCTGCAGTTTGTCTCGACTGACATTTGCCAGATATTCTCGGCTTCAAAGTTACCTTTCAGGTTTACTAATGTCAGGTCTCTTAGGTTTGAAGAAACCTCGTTTTTACCAAGCATGACATTTGCTACTACATGACCAGTTATTCTCATTACACATAGGTCAGGCTGTAGCCTCTAGACCTGCACAACTATTGAAGGAAACTGCTATCGACTTCATTGTACAAGGTCGCTTTAAATAATGTTCACCACGGGAAGTAATAGATATTGCAAACTTCGAAAATGAAAATGGCAATTTAAAATATTCTGCACATATTCAGAATGAAGATATAATTTATAATAAATAGTATAATATTAGAAGAAGACAGAAACCCGTGGTATATTCCTTTACCTTACCAGAATAATAAAAACCTCGAGTAGCATCTTTCAACAAATCAATGTGGCACAGTTTCACGTGTTAAAACATCTTTCTTTCTCGCCTCTTCTTAGTATAACTTCAAGTTTTAACTTCTTAATGGTTTTTATTGTTTTGCCAGACCCTAGATTAAATGTCACGTAAATAACAACTTATGATTTGTTTTACATAATCAGACATGAACATAGTATCCATACTTCACCGCAGGGATAATCTTCTACATTGGTGTTTTAATTTAAACACAATTACAAACTTTAAAATAAAATAAAAACTGCTACAACAGTTGTTAAGATATATGGAGTTGTTGCGTCAGCGAGATCACGTGACTATTCTCACGCCCTCTGCTTTCTAGAACTATCCTGTACCTTGGCGAATGCTCTAGCATTTACTAGATATCCACTTCATATGTTCGGCCTCTAATTTATATAAAATATCACCACGTAATATGGAGATTAATAAATACATATAGCGTGTAATCTGTGCTTTCCGAAATGTTGCACAGGGAGATTATAAATAAAACTCTGTTACGTCTCCGTTTGTTAACAAACTTTCCGTAACTTCGTTCCGACGAAACTTTAGCGACACAAGTCCTTACTTAATAAAACTGGTTTATTCTTTCCGAATATAACTTTACGATACACTTAATTTCAACAATCGCGCTAAAACAAACGCTATAACAGCGAACGTGCTCAACTTCAATAATACTCTCTTGACTGCAGATCAATTACTCACTGTCTACACACACATTAATTTGTCACGTTGTCACCCTCTTTTATATACCAGACTACCCTATTCAACGAAAATTTAACAAAAACAGATTAAATTGTTTGTAAGTTGTATTTTTGTAGTTTTTATATATTTTCTATACGAAAATTTAATTCTAATTTTCTATATTCAATAACAATAAAATCTCTATCGACGCCTAGTGTAAGTTCCTAGTACAATAACAACAGTAAAATCTCTATTGAAACCTAGTGTAACTTCTGGTAAACTTGACATACCACCACTCATTTGAAGGAACAAAATAATATGAAAAATTTGTTTTAAGACTTATTGTGTGAGAGGAGGTTTACTTGAAAATGAAGTAAATGTGACATGGTTTAACTTCAGTCGTGTCCAGATAAGTTATACATGCTGTTGTTTGGGTATGGGATTTAGACTTAAAAGTTATGGCCTTCCAGTGCCACTGACAACTAGTTTATGTTTAGCAGTAATTTAAAGTTCAAGTTAAAAAAGTATTTGTAAAGTTATTCAAAAAACATTTTTATAATAATTGTCAATGTTAACATAAGATAAAATTAAAATCGAAAAACAAATGGCCAAAACTTTTGCTTTGCTGATGTAATGGTATTTATTCAAATTATTGTTATTGGGATGCTGTTAATGTTAAACAACATACATAATTTGACAAGTGAAAACTATTATATAATGAAAATAACTGAAACTTCGTTAAATTTGTAGAGCATTCATGATAGGAGTTACTTTAAAAAGGCCAGGTTGTAAGTTATTTAATAGTGATACTGATAGGCTTTTTAAAACTTAGATGATGGGTTGATTGTTTATTATAGTATAAGGGATGTACTGCACCCTCTTAAGTTGGAAGAGTTATTTTACAAGAATAGGTTGAGATCTCTCAACTTGTTTTTTTTTTTAAGAGAAGAGTAAGTGGTAATCATGAAGATTACAGTACCATCCAAGGGATGGATAGGATAAAGATGACACATATTTATGGTGTGTAAAAGACAAACTAAGTTCCAGTTATTTTAGTTTTATTTTTCTAATGGTGACTAAGTTATGGAATAAGTTACTTGGCAGTATTGGAGATCAACACTTTAAAGGAGTTTAAGAGGGGAATTGGTGATTTCCCGAAAAATATAGGTTGGTTTAAATGTTTTTCTTTTTTCTTTAAGGTGAGTGTGCAAAAGAGCTTTGAAGGTCCAAATGGTCCATTAATGCCTATAGGTTATATTATAAAGCTGTTCAAAGTGATATAATAGTGAGTTTAAGTTTAATCAAGGTTTTTAAAGTAATATGAGTACTTTTTATAACATTTGTGTGTTTGATTGTATGTCTACAATGTATCTGCAATAGTTTGATTATAATTCTAGCCAAAAAAAGAAGACAGAGATGGTTTTGTATGTTGTTTTTTTGTTTTTTTTTGCAGAATTCATTTAATGTTTGTATTTAGTTGTAGTTTTAAGACATGTGGCCAAGGTCAGTAACATTTTTCATTTAATTTTACCATCAATTGGCTCTACTTTGATAATTTTATGGTCTTGAAATTGATTATTCAATCCGTCAAAATGTTGTCATTCAAATCCTTCAAGCATTATATATTTAATCTATCTACTCCTCCCCTCGTATACACATAGAGAAATGAAATCTTTTGAGAATTATCAAATAGATCTCATATCAGTGAGGGTTATAATTTTTTATATCAGCATTAAGTCAGTAATGATTATAATCAACTGTACAAGTAGTGCAGTGATTTACGTCTCCACTCTACTTCTAGAAGTTGTAGGGTTAGATTATAATATCCATTTTTGGCCTAGGTCCATTTTCAAGGAACAGCCTTAGTTAGGTTGTCTTCTTGTAGTAGATTATTTTTACACTAGCTGAACAACCTGTCCCTTGGACA
>NW_013665841.1:198387-201111 GCF_000517525.1 Limulus polyphemus | reverse complement strand
AATCTTACTAAATTTGGTGAAGATCCATCTACAGGGGGGAAAGTAGTGGTAAAAAAGTGGAAAAGTGCCCATAAAAACGGCAAAATGGAAATGAAAATTTTTATGTACCCCTCATGGACTTGACAAATCTGCATACCAATTTTAGTGTAGGTCCATCCACACCCTTCAAAGTAGTTACATGGACAGACAACAGACAGTACCTTTATATTTATGTAGATTAATTGCATTATATAGTTTTTTACACTTTTTGTGAGTGATATGTTAAGAGCTAAAAAAACCATGTTTTAAAAATATTATTGTATTACTGTGTATATGACAATTTTTATTTATTTCAAATGTATTTTTTGGTAGGTACAGGAAAAAGATACAATATTTACCAGGACAGGAGAAATTAAAATGCCCAAAATTGGATCACAATACAGTGTTTTACATGGTTTGTGGTATCGGGAGCTAAACCTAACAGGATCCAATTACAGGCTTAGCTTGAAACTTCTACATAAATTAATCTGTGATGTAAGTAAAAGAAAAAGAATAAACACCTGTGTTATTAAGTATTATATCACTGTGGTTTAGTCATTAATAGTGGGTTATTGAGTATTATATCACTGTGGTTTAGTCATTAATAGTTTTGTATTGTAGGTGTTTGGCTGTATATGTACAAATTACATCTGTGTGTGTGTGTGTGTATTTACATACATATTAAGTGCAAAGTTAAATATCAGAAAGAATGATTTGCAGAAGAATAGCTTGTACATATTTATAATAAGTCACTTTTTAAAGTTGTTTTTTTTCTTTTATTATAAATGTTACTTAGATATAAATTATTTTGTATAATTCATTTGATTAAGTGAGAGTAGGTTTTTTATAACATTTGTTAGTGACTTAGATGAACTGAATGTATTTCTGGCATTTCTGATTAACTCTTTTAGCATGTTTTATGTGTTACATTTAGTCGTATGTTTCATTTCCTTATGAGTGACATTAAAAAATGTTATGTCAAACTATTTAATATGCAAGTTAGTAAAAATAGTCTATAAAAACAATTCCTGAATGCAGCTAAATATGATATACTCTGGTTGTTTAACTGTTAACCCTCATATTTTATCTAACGTTGTTGGATTATTTTTTCAGAAAAAATCAAGCTTTCTGAAGATATGGGAAGCCCATTCAAAACAACCAATAACATGTGAAGAGTAAGTAAGCATAGTATTATATATATTTGAGTATTGTAATGCTAAACTTTTATGTAGAAATGATCCATAGTATTTGACCAACAAATTAATACTGTTTTGCCTGTGAGGTGTGAGTTGTTTGAAAACATGGCCAAAAACATTGCATGTTGTATTGTTTCATAAAGAGTGTGTTTATCAACAATGATGTGTGTGTTCTGTTTTTTTAGTGATATAAAAAACAATACAAGAGTAAAATGAAATACAATGTATGTATATATCCTGCCATTTCAGAAGTTGAATTGTTAGTGCTTTGTATTTTCATTTATTCATTTCACAGTACACATAAACAAATTGATACTTATTATGTTCTTCAAAGCTGGTTTTTGAATTTCTCATTTGGTTTAATGTTATGTTTTTTTAAACATCTACTTTTTTATTTGGTAGTGGAAAGCTGTATTTTGACAACTACCACACCTGTTTAACTCTGTAAGTATTCTTATTACTTTTACCATTATATGAAAATAACTTATTCAACAAGAATGTAGGAGGTAAACAATATCAGCACCATGATGCTTTTCATCTCTGAAAGCAGACTCATAAACCTAATTCTGCAGTTTAGTAGTTTTGAATAAATACTTAGCTTAATTCTTTGGATCAGTTTTGTTTTTCATCGTATACTTAAATTCTAATGTTTGTATTAGGTCGTCAAGAAATTAATGTCACTATTTCGTAGATTAAAAAAACCCGAACAACTTGTATATCAAAACAAAACATTTATTAAATGAAATATTGTCCATTCTTATTGATGATGCTTTTCCATCTTACAATAAGGTTGTTAATGCCCTGATTAAAGAAATCACTTAGCTTTGAAGCAAAAAAACATGTTGATGTCCTCTTTAACACCTTCCACACTTGCATACATTTTCCCATTAAGATGGTGTTGCAGCATACGAAAAAGATGGTAATCTAATGGTGCCATATCTGGAGAATATGGTGGGTGGAGGAGAACTTCCCAACCCAACTCTATAATCTTGTGTTGCGTCAAAAGTGCCACATGTGGACGTGCATTGTCGTGGAGAAGAAGAACATCTTTCTGATTGAAGGGTGAAGGGCATTTCTGATGAAGGGTTTAATTTAAATGTTCCAGTTGCTGATTATAGATCTCTGCATTGACAGTTTGCTGTGAATTGAGGAGTTTGAAATGAATTACTTCTTTGATGTCCCACCAAATGCAAAGCACCACTTTCTGCAGATGGAGTCCAGGTTTTGGGGTCAAAAGTGGTTTTTGTTTAGGACTGAGCCATTGTTTATGGCATTTAATATTCGCATAGAGAATCCATTTTTCATCACCTGTCCAAAAATGGTTCACACGCATTACATGCCAGAAGAGACGAAGCAATGTTCACACATTGGAAACAATGTTCATTGGAGAGTTCAAGAGGCACCAAAACACCTTCTTTATGGAGTTTTTCCATATTTCTTAGATGTTTACGTATTGTTTCAGGGCCATTTCATGAGTGTGTTGCCTTGGGTTAGACTCAACAAACATCTT
>NW_013665841.1:164308-197451 GCF_000517525.1 Limulus polyphemus | reverse complement strand
CAAACATCTTCAGAGCATCAATATCAATTCCAACATGTTGGCCCCTACCATTATGGGTTTTTAAGGCTAAAGTCACCCGAACAAAATTTGTTGAAACATCCTTGACACTTACTAATGTTCTAAACATTTCCACAAACTCCTTTGATATTTTTTTGTGGTTACAGAGGCATTTTTTCCTTTCTTGTATCCAAACAGCATTACATGCCAAGTGTGTCATGTGCCATCACTATAAGGGATTAGAGTATACTAAACTTTACACATTATATAGGCTACACTAACATGACGTTTAGGCAGTTTGTTTAACTATTATACGTGATGTACATTTTGGGGGGAGGTTAATGAAAGTGTTTCAAAACACGACATTAATTTCTTGATGACCTAATACTTCATTGAAAAAAGTTTAATTATTGGAACTTAGAGCAAAGAATTGGTAAGATCTTCAAATATTTCATCAGTGTTAAAGTTTTCTCATGGTGTGTATTTGATTGGAGTCTTTAAGTTATATAATGTGAAAAAGAAACATGAGATGTAAGTAAAAACTTTTAATCATGAAATAATAGAATTATAGCCCTTGCCTGTGGTTTAATAATAAAGAAAAACATTAAACATATTACCTCTATAAAATTTCTTTTATTTCCTTATACAGTGTTCACCTTATCCAACAAATGTGGAAAACCCTAAAAAAAGACACAGAAAACTGCTTTTAATCATGTCCAATATCACATTTCACATACTGCACATGTCAAGCATTCCCATTCCACCCTCAGTAATTGTATAATTCATCAAGTGTCACTGATGATTTGCAGCATCCTGAATACCTTCAGATGTGGAGGCTGGCCTTGTGAGTCATTTTGAGTCTTAAGAACCACATTACTATTGGATCTATGTGACACAGGTAGTACCAGGCTTGTATAGGTAGATCCCTTTGATGTCATGCTGATTCTAGAGAGAGAGTGAACATGCACGTACTTGGAACATAGTGAGACTGAATCTTTGTACAGATGATGTAATTTCAAAGGTATAGCCATACAGTTGGCTCCAGTGAATAAGTTTCCCCCATGGGACAGCAGTAAGTTTATAGCCTTACAATGCTAAAATTTCGGGGTTTGATTCCACATGGTGGATGCAATAGATAGCCCAATGTGGCTTTGCTCTAAAAACAAACAACTAATGAGTAAGTTGTGGTTTTTAGGTGGTACAAAGGGTGTACACAAGATTATTGTAAATTTGTTTAGTGATTAACTTTAAATGTTATATAATTGTATTACAAAATAAAAAGATCAACCCTATATTCAGACTGTAGAGCACCTTCTAGGTTTTGTTAAATCTCAAAATTTAAGTAAAAATAATAATTATATCTTCAACAATTTTCAACTTAAAAATATTTTAGAATTGATACCTTGTCATTTTGTGACATTTATTTAGTGTAATTTGTGAAGAAAAATAAAAAAATGTTCAAACTTTCATTTTGTGCTGCTTTGAGGAGTTTTGCTTGTAAACAGTTTACTTAGCTGTTTTTTTAACAGTTTTTCAGCCCATGTTAAAGTTAGAAGTTAAAGTTAAAATTGCTAAGAAAATATCATTCCTTAAGTATACCATCATACAATTCTCCATCTTTGGTATTATTACTAGGAACTTTTGTTCACATGATTTCACAGCATGTGATATGAACAACTGTTAAAGAAGCATAGCATTGAAAATAGCTACAGGCAAAGTTTAAATACCATCAACGTAGAGCAGTGGTTTCCAAACTTTTTTCACTAATGACACCCCAAGCCACTTACCTTGATTTTTGTGACACACTTGCTGCTACGTACAATGTTTTTTGTGTAGAGTTTTTATGTTCTTAATTATTATTTGTTTGGTGAAACTCTCGCAAAACTTTAGCAACTTGTTATGATACACAGTTTGGAAACCACTGATGTAGAGTGAATATAGTGGTATGAGAAGTAAGACATGGTTTTGTGGTAGAGTGATTAAATGCAGAAAATAACAACTGAATGTAATGAGAAGTTTAAAGGACATAGATACAAACTAGACTTGTGAATTTTTTTTAAAGTTTCATCAGTCACTTGAAAGCTATGACAATTGTCTTGTATGACAAACTTTAAGTAAGCTTAGTTAGGTTTAGTGAGAATGATGAGTGATAGTAAGATATTCTGATGACTCAGGATCCTTATTAAACACTGTTAATCTTATCATAATCAAACAATGCATATAAATAAAATAACTTATAATTCATTGAAAAGAAACTATTTATTACGTATAAATTCATCTCAATCAAAAATATTTTTTACAAAAATATTCTTAACTAATACTGATGCCATTTTGAAAAAGCAGTTTCTAGGACACCAGGCCAGGCATAGCCCAGTAGTTAGTATGCCAGATTATGGATTTGTGAGTCCATTGTTTGCATCCCATTACCATTAAAAAAAAAAGACGTGCTTTGCACTTTGGGGCCGTGGATGCATTATAAGGGTGATGGTCTTTCCCAACTGTTTGGTCAATCAAGAGTAACCCAAGAATTGATTGTGGGTGATGTTGACTAGCTGTCTTCCCTCTAGTCTATCAGTTCAAAATTAGGGCTGGCTAACACAGCTAACATTTGAGTAGCTTTGCCCAAATATCCAAAAGCAAGCAAGGTCACCAATAAATGTCCATAAGTTATAAGTTATTCAGTATTTTTATGATTTATATTTCAAAGTGGTGACTACTGGAAATGGCAGAACAAAGTATTGAAAGAAATGTGTTATGAATATTAGTCAAGTTGAAAATGATTGGATATATAAACTTTCTGGTCAACATAAATACTAAGAATTAGAAATTTTAAGATGAAATAAAGTATTTTCAATGTTTTTTCTCAAAATAATGTTTCAAAAAAAAAAAGTTTGGAAGCTTCACAACATAAAAAAAAATCCAGAACTAGTTACTATTTAGTAAATCTGTTCATAGTTTCATACAACATTTAACCAATATAAAAAGGCAGTGTGTGTCATGTCACGCTTGATTTCTCAGAATAAGAGGAGTCATAAAAGCCAAAATGAATTTATCCAAATAGAATAGTTCGATAACTGTCTGCCCTTTACGATTTTTGTGACGGGATTGAAAGGGAGCTATGAAACCTTATAAGTGTAGTGAGTGTTGGTATAATAAGCTTAAAGTAAAGACATAGTGTGGGATCATGTAGCCTAGAGCCAAATGTATAAAATTTATCACAAAAATAAAACTATTGATTCAGTTTTAAGCTTAAATCATTTCTGAATTAAGCTATTTTCTATTATATCAACAATGTTTTTAATAAAAAACAAACCTCTTTAATTTTATTAAGGAATCAACAAATATTTTCTAGTTTTGTTGTCTATACATTTCATTTTATAGTTTCAGTATATAGGCTAACAACAATATTAGGTTATACTTTTTGCAGCTAAGCAACAGTACATAAAAGCCATTATTGGAACATAGTGTTACCAAAATACACTTGTTTTTTATGATTTTTTACCAATAATTATTTTATGAATTCACCATGAATTCATTTCCTGAATAATCTTAATTTTGACTGGCCCAGAAAGGAATTTACTAGTGTTTGACTGCCTCAACCATACTTTTCAGCTTCTTTGTTGGCCAAGCTTGATTTTGCAAAATTTATTTCAGTTAGCTATGAAATGAGGTTAGGATATACTATGGGGTTGGGTGGTAGTACTTGTTCCATTATTTTTGATGGGCTATATGCTTGTAGTTAAGAACTTCCACTGTGGGAAGGGAAAAATAAAGGATTAAAAAATTACATTTACTTTGGAAATGTTTTCACCTGTAATAAAATTACAATATAATATAGTTATAGAAATGTTTTGTCTATTGTCAATCCCTATTTTTCCGTTGTGTATCCAGTCTAATGTAGGTCCTCCTTTTTAAAAATTTGCTCAGTTTATAATAAATTTTCTTACTTTGCATCTATTTTTCAATACCAGTGCCATCAGACTTCAATATATTCTTTATTATTATGAAAATAGAAAAATTCAACAACATATTTTTACCATAAAAACAACTATTTATGCTAAAGTGTCAAAAATCTATCATTTTTCTCATATTTTGAAGTTTAACCATATTCAAATTGAAGTTATGTCACTGGTCCTTATGTCACTGGTTATGGTGTCACTTGTACATAAATTTCTTATCTTAAAGACCTGTATCTTTTTTCTGTAAGTGGTTAATTGGATTCAATATTTTTAAAGAGATGTAGTTTTGCAAAAATTAGATCTAAAGTAACTTATGCTAACATAGGCTTATTGAGACTTATTAATGATTTTCTGATTGACATTTAACCAAATATTGGCAAAGGACCTAGAACAGGAGATATTGTGTGCAAATTCATTGAAAAATTTATAATTAATTATGCCTCAATTATTATTGACTTGCAAACAAAAATGAATTACTATATGCTAGAAAAAGAGGTAAAAAATCACAATATTTCAGGATCACTATTAACAGAATGCTGTGTAATATATATTAAGTTTATTTGTAGTGTTAAAATATTAATGCTATATTTTATTATTTCCAGATGTGGAAGAAACAGCCTTCCCAGCACTCTATATAAACTAAAATCAAGATCAAAGGAAAAGAGAATTGAAGATTGCATTGTATATTCTGGTCCACTGGTAAATTCTTTACTTAGAAATATTTGTTCAGCTTTATGAATTTATAGTTTGATGATTACTGTCAATTATGTTTATATTGTTCAAAGATGTTACTCATCTGTCTGCACTGCAATGAGCCATAACCTTGTTTTATGATATATCATGGCACTTCCTTTCTTAATGCTAATGGTTTGTTATTTTCTATGTAATTTTATTCATTTGTTGAATTTAAGTATGTTTTTGTTTGTCTTGTGTCTGATGAAGAAAGCTGATGTCTTTTAAAACCTTGAGATGTTTATAAAATTACTGAATGTTTTTTCATAAACCAGAGTAACTAATAAATAACTTTGTTGATTATTTAATGTTTTTAATGCATTAATTTGTTAAGTTACATCCAAGTAGAAAAAAAAAGTATTAATGCCATTTTTATAGAGCCTAAGTCATATATTTTTATTCTTTCCTGATATACCATAACTTTGTAATTTTCTTTATAGAATTTGACACTATAACAAATCAGTTATTTTGGTTTTTTGTTGGAGTAAATACATATAAAGTATTTGTTCATCTATAACTGATGATCAGAGAGGTACTCAAAAACAGCTTTCAATTTGGCCATAGTTTTATTAATGAACTGAAACTGAAAATTAATTGAAAATCCTTTTTGCTGGTATTGAAGATTAGTTTTTAATTTCATTATTTCATTTAGTAAGCACAGAAAATAAGATAATGCATGCATGGTTATTGAAAAGAAATGTACAATTTTCTTGATCTTGTAAAGGAAACATAAGCATAACAGGTTTAGTGAAGAAGTCTAGTGGGAACTGTGCTTCTATAACACAAGTTTTATTTTAGCAGCCAGTTAAACTTCTCCAGTAGGCAAGTAAAATACAAAAAAAATTAAGGAAAAAAAAGTACGTAGAAGGTTGTAATCTGTATGCTTATATAATGAAATTTGCTGTTTAATATCTAATTGTAATTTTGATTGATTTATTTCATAAGAAACATATGTTTGTGTAGTTGACAAAGGCATATTTTAGCATGGCATAAAAAGCTAATAAAATTACATATATGTACAGTTAAGAAAAAATGTACAATTTCATATATTTCTACAGTTTAAGACATTGACAGAGCCAAAACTACAGCAGGCTTTCTTTTTGGCACTTACTGGTGACAACTGGCTAGAATGTTACAGCAACCAGACTGGAGAGCTGCTTCAACAGGTTTACTTGGGTCCAACTGCTAGATACAAGTTTCGGCATGTAGACTGGGAGACTCATGGTGAACAGGTGGTAATACAGTCTGTTCAGAACCAGTCTGTTACCCCTACAACTCAGGTAAAGTATATTTGAAATGCTGATATGAAAACTACTTATTAATTATACTCACAAGATTACTACAGAACCTATAATGCTAAAAATTGGGTTTTAATACCTGTCAGGTACAGAGAAGGGATAGCTCACTCTGTTGTTTTGTGCTTAACAACAAATAAATATAATGCCAATATTTTGATTATGTGGATATTTGTAATAATTAGAAACCCTAATTTCTGTTAGTTGATTATTTTTGTGAGTCACGACATTAATTGATTAAGTTGAATAAATTTGAATTAACTGAAAAAGTAATGAAACATCATAATGGCAATATTTCAATTATTGGATAATTGGAATCAGTGATTTTAATTGTTTGATTATTTTTTTGAAATTAATCAATTTAATAATAATTTTTATTACTGAACAGTTAGAATAATTGAAAACGGTAATAACTATGAAATACTGTGGGAGAATGCAGTAGTAGTATTTGCATACTACAAGTATGTTGTAGGAGCTGATATCAAATAAGGCTTTACTTCTGGTTTACATTCAACAACCTGGATAAAGTAAAGCTAAAATGAAAAGATGTGTTTATCCAAAAGCTTATTTTTTGGATTAATAATAAATTCAGTTATTATAAGATTGCTAATTTATTTTTATTTTTTCTCCCAGCCAGGCATAAGACCACGTGTATTAGAAGCTATAGCAATGTTTTCTGTATTTCCAATGGAATTTAAAGCTCTTGTGGAAATTGACCGAGAGGTAAAAATGATAATTTACTAATGTTTACTGTAAATGGAAATTCACATGTAAATAACTTACTTTTTTATTTAAAAACTAGTTTTTCAGAAAAAACATTTATTCAGCTACTAGAAGTAAATTTGGGAGGTACTTATCTAAAAATAAGAATTCCTTGAACAAATAACCTCATCAGACTTTAACTATTCAGCTATAATAGTAAAAAGTTTTAACTTCATATGTTTTTTAGTGTAAATGTTTTCAAAAACTTAATTTTCTAACTTTTGCAAGCTTTCTTCTTCTTCTTAGTTCCTGTTGTTCCTAGTGGAACATAGGGCTACAACAACACTTCGCTGATGGAAGTGTTGTTGAGTTTCTGTAGCAGATTGTTATCGGGGTGGAGTTGCTAGCCCCATGCCCAAGTGGGCATGTTTGGTGCGACAAGGACGCGAACCCGCGACCCTCGGATTGCGAGTTATCCAAGTTTTAACCTTCAGTATTGTTGTATTTATTAAGGAACTGTTCTGTTCTTTTTTTATGTATGTATAGAATTGTAGCTGTGGTAATGTTTAGGGTTTGAATAGATTTAACATTATTAAAATGTTTATATGCTGAATGTATAATAACTTATGTGATGAAGAGAACAAAAGTGAAACACTCGTGAATATGTTTTTAAGAAAGAGAACTTTAAAATGTTCTAGCTTATGCACCAAGTTGTTAATTAACTTTCCATCAAAGTGCATTCTTAATTTTTTTATGTGGTCAAATTATCTGTTGTGTAGTATTTTCTGTGATCTATTATTAAATATATTTCTAAAAAAAGATGCTGAAAAATGGACTTGTTTGTGTCTCAGGTGTTTGGAAAAGACTGCAACCATGTGAATATTTCTGAAGGTTTATTAATAATTGGTGTTGGGAATTCGGCTACTGGTAGGGTGAGACTATACAATTTTGTTCAGGTTGTTAAGGAGGTAAGTGGAATGCTTATTCCAAGTATGTCATCCATGTTAGTTTCATACAATTTGTGTCTTTTAAATCATAAAACAGTATATTTCTTAATAAAGTTTAGATCTAAAGCTTTTAGATAAAGTGCTGTGATTGTTAAAATCTGTCATTATGATTTTATCATTGTATTTTTATTTTTGAAGCAATTCTTATTACTTTTCTATGTTCCTATATTTCAATATGTAATATTAATATTAATTTAATATGTAATTATTCAGTTCTTATATGTAAATTTGGATATTTAGGCTATACAACTTTGTTTAGGCTGTAAAAGAAGTGAGTTTTGAGTGAAGTAAATTATCATGGTAAGATTAAAATTGTTGAGGGGATTGAATGAGTTGATGCATCATCTTTTCTTTTGTACTTATAGTTGAGAATGGTATGACATATATACATTTTAGAAGAGTAGGAGTCATCTTCAGCCTTATTTTTGTAATAGAGTTGTTGGCTTTGGAAAGGGTTACCTTTAGAAATATTTTAAGGGCTGTCTTTGAGTGTTTTATTTTTGTTTTTGAAGTTTAATTTAGTAAATGTTGCCCTTGTCCTTAGATTATATGTATACATGTATGTATAATTGGTGAGTTTGATTATGCAGATTTTTCAAGTTGTAAAGGATTGACAAGGTAAATAAATGTGACACATTAGGTTTAGCAATTTTTATTAATTTATAAAGGAGGGGAATTTTAGGTGGGAATATTATAATAAGTAAATATTTGAAAGTTAGATTATAGCAAATTTCTTCAAGGTGTAAAATGACGAATTTTGGGTGAAACTATCGTGTTAAGTAAGTTTGGTGTATTAGGTTATAGAATTTTTTTCAAATGTAAAGAAGGTAAGTTTTACCCGAATAAGTGAACTTGGCATGTTAGGTTATTTATAACTGTCGTCAAGCTGTAATGATTGCAAGTTTTGTATGAAATTATCTTGGTAACTGAACTTGGAGTGTTTGTGTGTGTATGTCTGTGGTTATACAGTCTCATAAAAGTTTTAAATAAGTCCTTGTTTTAGAGTGGCATTAATAAAAAGTTTGCCACATTGGAACAGTAATTTCTGAGGGTATCATTCAGCTAATTTTTTGTTTTACTTTTCATATTACTATTTTCCACTTTTACTTTGATTAACTTACTGGTTTACAATGCAGACAAATATTTTGAATCAAATGTTTATACATAGATTTAGGGTTATTAAAACATCTGGAGTGCTAATATCCACCTTAGCCTTGGGACACAATGTGAGTGTCAGTTCCAGATGTGTGAAATTATGCTTAAATATATTTTGGTTGTTAACAGTGATACTCGAATATCAGTTTCACTTTCCAGTTTTTTTATATGAATAATGTTTGTGAATAATAATTATGAGACTCGTATGGAAGATACAATTATTAAGTGACTCTGTGAACTTTGTTTTTCATATTTCTTATTTTAGAAATTTTCTGCCTCAATACTGGTATTGAGAAAGGTTGTGAAATAAAAAAAGAGAAACGTGGAAAAGGTTTCCTTATTTGTGTGATAATGTTTGTGTGTGTCAATCATTTGTTTGTACATTTGCCTAGATTTTCATGGTTTATGACTAAAGTTCTTTGATTAAAAGGGGTGAAGATTTTATTTTTGAAGTTGAATCTGGGTTATTTTCTATGCTTTTTTTTATGTTTTTATTTTTAATATTGCCACATATATTCTTCAGGCCAGTGTAGTCATTAGAGTTTGATGTTTTAGATTAGTGAAATTCAGGTTGTTTTTTTACCAAGTGGTTTTGTCATGCAACACTTTTTTTTTAACAGATACTACAAATATATGTTGCTTGTTGATGGTGTTATATCTATTAGCAATTGTTTAGTAATATACTTTCTCTTTTTATCCTGTGCTGTGAAACTTGAGCAGTTGAATGGTATCATGTATATAAGCAGGCCTTAAGATGATAATTTTCTTGTCTCTATGACTTGTTTAATGATTGGTATTTAGAGGAAAATAACATCAGTATGTTTTCATTCTTGTTCTCAGGGCTTAATGTTTGAAGCTAAGCTGCAGCAACCTTGTGAAGCATTAGAAAAGGCATTGGTTGGATCCTACCCAGCAGGTATTCCTCTCAACTGTAAACTGAAAGGTAGATTTTATACGCATTGAACTTTGTATCTGGTGTAATTCAATGTTAGATACCTTTAATTTATCTCAAGTAAAAAGTTTTGCCTGTCTATAAATTATAACATTTGTTATATGGTTAAACTGTTTTTTAAAACAATTTTTTATTTTATTAAGTCAACATATATGTTACTGTATTTGTTTTTAAGTGAAATATTTGTTGCTTGGTTCTACTGTGTATACTTTTATTTGTTCTTTAAAACGAAATATTTGTTCTGTAGGTCTTTTATATATTTGTTGCATTGTACTTTTTTAAAATAGTATGTTTGGTTCATTGTTCCTCAGTGACTCAGCAGTAAGTTTACAGTCCTATAGTGCTAAAATCCATGGTTCAGTTGCCCATGGATAACAAAGTGCAGATAGTCCATTGTGTGGCTTTGTATTAAAAATGGCATGATTGGTTTTATGGTGTTAATACTTGACTATTGAAAATTTAGAATGTTTGTTGTGAGGTTTTTCTGTTTTTATAAAGCATAATTTTTGTTAATATGCTGTGTATATTTGTATATTTTAATTATAGAATGAAATATTTGTTTTCTGGTGTATTGATTTTACATTTGTCTGTTTTTTTAAGTAGGACTTTTATTATGTAGTTGTGCAGTATTCTATCTAATAGAATGGAAAATTTTTATATGTATTCTTTTATTTGTATTAAAGTATATAAGAAAAAGTTGAGTGTCATATTTGTTTGATAAAATGGAACATTTATTGTATGGGTGTATTGTACAAATGTCACACTTTTATCTTTCCAGTTTGACCAGAAACTCTTCAGATCAACCAGATTGTTTTATGTATTACAATGTTTATTAAGTATTTGGCTTGAATCTAACATGTTATGTGGAATGTAACAAAAGTATTTATCACAATGTTTAAAAGAAAAATTATTGTAAGTCATAAAACAACATTAATCAATCATGATTCTCAGTATGTTTAGGTTCAAGGGTCAACTGATACTGATTCTGTTGATACTAGTATGGATGCTGGTAAAGAAAAATGTAATAACTCACAGTTTATCCTAATATCAGTAAAATATAAGAATTTTCTCACAAAAATTCTATTAATGATTCTGTGTACATTATGAAATTAAAAGGATATTCAAAAATTGACAAGTAGGAAAACTTCAATAATATATGCTTCTCATTGTAAATATTTTTGATAAACTCATAATCAAACAGTGCTCCATAGAAGTTTTGACGTAATGAGTAATTTACTTCTTGAAATAAAAACTGCAATGCTGAACACTTGCATATTTTTGAGGTTCAATGACTTTTTTCTCATCTAACATCTTATATTTTGGAAATGTTTAATTGTATTTACTAGGTGTGTTTTTTTCTTTCAAACTGGTGTATATGCTTGAATATTTGAATGATATACCTTCCACCATACTTGGTACACACAATTATTATTTCTAATTCATTTTTTTATGTAAATAAAATTAGTCTTTATGCAGATATGCATCTTATCTGGAGCACTGCTCAAAATAATTGTGTGAAACAAAGGTATACTCAGTACAGTATTCTATGAAATTTTGTATTGGTGTTCTTTAATTATGATGTATTAAATTACAGAGTCTGAGAAAGATAATATAGTATTCAGTAACAAACTAATAATGCTTTTAGTTATTGATAATTAAGAAATGTAGAGTACTACCTTGTTACATAAAAAACTGGAGTTCATGCTTGTAATTTTATATTTAAAATAGAAATAGCCTCAAACTTGTATATTGTATGGTTGTGTAGTCTATGTCCTAACAGTCTTGACAGATGATGTTTTGCACTCTTATGTTTGCTTTTATCAGGTCAAGGAAGTTTTTAACTTGATAGTATTTATGGTTGTGGAGAGAGATGGGCTAACCTAGTAACCTGATTTGATTGAATGATAATTAATAAGCATACCTTTTTGATAAACTTATTTAAGTTTGTTGTCCTCTTCTCTTTGTACGCCTACCTTGTGATCAACAGACCTCAACCATAAGCCGTGTTTAGCATTCAATGTCATGAAGCCCTCAGTTAACTTACTTCTATCCACAGCCATAAAGGCTGTTAAAAAAGATATACATGTACTTTTCTGTACATTAAATATTTTTCTTTTAAGTGCAAGCTTTTGGCCTACTTAACAGAGCCTGTCTTTTTCAAGTAACAATGTACTGAATAATACACATTTGTTTATCTGTGGAATACTCTCTAAAGGCAGGAGTTTAAGCAACAGTCCTAACAAAGTGACACCTGGAATTAAAGTTATTAATCATATTAATGTAGAGAACAGTCCAATTATATTTTTAACATATTAATCTACTTAATACGTTTTTATAAACAGTGTTTCTGTCCTTGGAAAGCAGCTGTAGCTGTTACCTGTGTTAAAGAACAATTTGCTTTCTGTTGTTTCATTATGATAATATTTTCTGGCCTAGGAAAACAGACACAACCATAAATACAATTAAGAACATTTTACCTTCTATGATTTCATTAGCATAACAATGTGTTCTGGTTTGGGAGTCCTGATGTGAGTACAAACAAGACAATCATTTACCCTAGTTTTTGGAAATGAAGTGTAAAAAAAAAAAGAAGATTGGCCATATATGTGTGTTAATTTTACTGATAACAATATGTATAGAAAATCTGGATATCAGTCAACATCACTATTGGAATTTTATATCAGTTGAGCTCTGGTTCTTATTAGGAACTTGTAATTTCATAGCACTTGGACTTCTTTTAGAATGCTCTCTTTTGAGTACAAATGTATAATAGAAACTTGATATATTTTAATAAGGGTAGAATCTGTTTCTTTTTGTAGCACCACCACAACTTCTCTTTGAGGTTAGTTGTGCTGATTACACCATTCATGTTGGAGGACATCCTTTCCATTTCATTACAACTCCTCCTCGTCATGATGGAGTGTTCCAGGTAATAGTGATTACATGCTGATCAGATAATTATATTTGTATATTAAATCATATTGTCAGTAGCAGCTAAAAACTTCATATTTTGTTTTTTATTAATCTGACTTTTGTGTGTGTATGGAAAATTTTGCAAACTTGGTAATGATAAATGTATAAAAAAATTATAATTTTATTATGTAAAATAAAATATTCAAACCAGATGATGGTTATTGTGCAAGGAAACCAAGATATATGTTCTCCAAACTGGTAATGATAATTATATGTATAATTATTTGTATTGAATATTTGATGATATTAATCGATAAATCTATTTTTGAACACAATTTGAATAAATGTAAACAGTGATTGTTCAACCAGCTGCTGTCATAATTATTTCCTTCTTTTTCTCACATAGCTGCTTCTTATCTGCAATAAAATTTGACTCGTATCAGTTTCATTTTGTTTACCTAACCAACTGATATTTATCTTTTATAAAACATGACTGGTGTATTAGTTTCATTTTGTTTGACTAACCAGTTGATATTAATCTACTGTAAAACTTGACTGGTATCAGTTTCATTCTGTTTGCTCAACCAACTGATCTTCATATACTATAAAATGTGACTGGTATCAGTCTCATTCTGTTTGCTCCACCAACTGATATTTATATATACCATAAAACTTGACTGGTATCAGTCTCATTCTGTTTGCTCCACCAACTGATATGATTCTACTATAAAACTTGACTGGTATCAGTTTCATTCTGTTTGCTCCACCAACTGATATTTATATATACTATAAAACTTGACTGGTATCAGTTTCATTCTGTTTGCTCAACCAACTGATTTTTAACTACTATGAAACTTGACTGGTATCAGTTTTATTCTGTTTACTTAACCAACTGTTCTTTATCTGCCCTACAAGTTGGCTTGTGTTTGTGTTTGCTTTTTCAATCTGAGTGTATATTATCAAGAGTATTATGTATATGTATATTAATGTATGATATTATTCATTATCACTTAACTCCCTCCATACAGTCTTGGTCAATTTGACCGACCACGTGACCTTTTTGTAGTCGTATAGTCTTTATAGATTTGATACTACTAACTTTTAATATAAATTTTAATATTGAAAGTCAAGTAAGGATGATCTATGTATAGCTGTATCATCCCTATATTCTTATTTGCATTCTTTTTTGGCACTGCCATCCCTATATCATTTTTACATTTACAAAATGTTTTTATTATTTGTTTTGTGACATTTTTCCCCCTGACTGAAAACTAGTGTATTCTATGAATGTGTGTATCAAAATTTAATATTATGTATATTGATTTTTTTTTACTCCTTCACTTTATACATAATATTGGGGGTTCGCTCCCTAAAGACACTGATTGTATAGTATACAAAGCATTGAGTATTCTACATGTTACAGTCATCTAATGCTCATATATTATTGGCAGGTAGCTCCTGTTTCACCTATACTTAAGCTTTTTAAAGGAATACCAGATTTCTGTAAGAAAGCTAACTTCTAGTGGTAATGACAAAACATTGTTTACTCTAGAATTAAGATTGTTTTTTTTCTTACTATTAGTTATTAAGACTAAGCACTACCCAGAAATACATAGAGTGGATTTAGATCTCAACTGATGCTAGTGATAAAGTAGTTGTAGAGTTATCTTGACTGGAACAAGAAGACGAAAGATGGACAATTTGTTGGGTTGGTCACTTTCTGGTCTGGTATTTTAGTGATGGTTTCTTGCCTTGTTTTTGGGCTTATTGGGTAGAGAAACAAATGAAAGTGAGTGGCAATCATTTTTTAAAGTAAAACTCTGCACAATTGTATTATGCCTGTTGAATATCCCTACATATATAATTTACCGACTCTGTGATAACTAAAGAATATACGTGAAAAACAACAGGTATATCACTTAACTGTGACCTTGTTTTTTGCTGTTGGCTGCCAATGAAATTTAAGCCTGTTTTTTTATACTAGTATAAAGTAACTAGTACACTAAATAATTTTTATTTACTTAAGTAATGCACCTAAGAACACAAAATAATAACATGCACAAAGCAAGCAATGTTCTATAACTATCATAGTTTATATGGCTTTCTAACTATGACATGAGAGCCTTTAAATCTTACTTTAAGCTTGTTGATAGGATCATCATTAGAGAAACTTTCAAACCGAAGACAAAATAGACAGTACTCTGTACTAAAAAACAACATAATATAATAAGTCACTTGATAGATTAAAACATTGGCATTCCATTGATTATAAATAATATAGAATCAAATGTTAAGAGATAACTGTTGGCAATTAGTGAAAGAGAGGATGTGACAGACAAGAGGGTCTGACTTTCTAGCTTATGATTCTGTAAACAAATAAATTTTAATGCTATAAAATTTATGCTTTGCCTTAGTAATATATATTATAATGAGTAAAATTTTTGAATTCCATACTGTTCAGAGGGGTGTTAAATAAATTAGAGAAGAGGAGAAACCAAGAGGACAAATGTCACAATTCTCATGCTAGTGTAGATTGAGGATTTTATTAAATATTTCCTTATAAATTAAAAACTTAAAACTTACATAATATTAAAATTTGAATTATTAACTATATTTTGATGCCAAGTTTATTCATATACAACAATAATAAAGTATTTGACCTACCTGTAGTGAGAGGGTTAAATCTGTAACCTGTAATAAACTTGATGAGTATAAGGTGTGACTGAATCAACAGTAATTATTTTTGGGTGTTTTGGCAACTACAAAACATTGTTATCTGCTATATGACTATGTGTATATGATCTTTATTGCTAAGTTCCAAAGTTACAATTTTTTTATTTTTGAGTGTTTGTAGGTTTGATGACAGATTTATTTTTGAGTATTTCACCATAACTGAGGCAAAATAGCTATATTATTTTCTAGGATATTCAAACACTTTCTTTGAGAAGTAGTAACATTCCATTGTTTTGTATGAATTACAGGTGTGTTCTCTTGCATCTAGTGTTCTTGTTGAGAATGGATATTTAAATTTTCCAACCAATAGCACAGAACCTGACTCTGTTACTTTCCACCCGGATGATTCTGGAAGAATTGTGTACAATTCAGCTCACAATATTAAGTAAGTTGTCTGATTTGTTAAAATATTTTTTGTTGTACTACAATGGACTCTTAATATTCCACTGATAAAGCAGAAAGGATAAAATAATCATTGTATATATTCAATCTGCACAAGATAATAGAATAATTACTTCTGAGGTAATACACACCTCTTCATACAGAAAGCTATCTTTCCCTTGGATCTGTCTTAGAGATTTGCATGCCACCAGCCTTTAGGCAACTCCCACCTAATCTCACGAGATTTCTCATGATTTGCACTACTGCATAATGACAGTATTATGAAGCAAAAGCCCTCAACCAATAAGAAGGTGACACAGCCTTCACACACTAGCTTCCTATATGCATTTGCACTCATGATTTTCATTCCATTCTTTAGCACTGAACGCATCACACGTGTTTTTTTCTTTGTCAATTTAATGAGATTTGTGATCTTGAGGGAACTAAATTTCCTTCTTTTTTATTCAATCTATGAACACTTGCTCATAAAATGTCTTTTTTAATCTATGTGAGTGACTAATTTCCTCACACAGGTTATGAAATTTTGATGGCTTATGGAAGCATGCTCCCTGAGGAAGACATGGCGGCCATTGTGGATTGGATAGAGGGTTCCCTACCAGGTAATTCAGCTTCAGTCTCTTCATCAGGCATTCCTTCCCTGCATTTGTGGGGTGAATGTGGGGGGCAAAATTTGATTGTTCCTTCTCCTCACATTTTTCAGCCTTGTTCCTCAGGTATGCACCATTCTTTTTATTTCCACTGTGTTATATTCTTTTCCTATTCCCTTCTTCTTAATCTTAATCCTAACTCATTTCGTTTACCATTTCTGGATTACTTCTATTTCCACGACATTACACCTCCCCATTTTTCTGTCTATCTGATTCTTATTTCCCCACCTTTTGTCTTTCTGCATCCCATTTCGAGTTTCATGTGTTTGGGATTGCCTTTGCTGTTTGGGGGCAGGTGGACTTTTGGAATTGGTTTCACCATCCGGTACTGTAATACTTATGTCCCTTCTGATCCTTTTTAACCACACTTCATTCCCTCTCTCCTCTACACCTCAAGTCTGAGGCATTCCACCATGCTCCAGTGCATTTTGAGGGTTTTTCTCTATCCCTTCTCCACTGTGTCTATTCCTCTTCTACTTTTCCTGTTCACTTGCCTCCTTGTTCCAGGAGAATGTTGGATGGGGATACTCTCCTGTCCCAAGTTGACTTCTTTCTTCCATTCTTCGAGCCCTTTGCCTCACCTCTTTTTCTGCCCTGCAGTTTGATGGTATTCCTAATTTGTTTGAATTAAAGTATATGGCTGCCCTTCATTTATCCTCCCTTTTGTCAATAGTTTTCACACTGTCCCCAAACCTACCCTCCACCCTCTACCCTTCATTCCCTGTCATTTTATTCCCATCTTCCTCTTCTACCTGGTATCATTCTCGTTAAGCTCATTGGTGCCGTTTCTATTATTTTGGTCTTGCGGGTGCCTGACTATCACACTTTACATCCACCTTCAGGGTTTTTCTATGTCCCCCCCTCCTTCAGCCTTCTTGTTTCCTTTTCTCCTTTCACTCCCCTCTATATCCCACATCTCTTCGAGGCTATGTTCGTCACCGCTTCCAGCAAATCCTCACCCCAATCTATACCTTATTCACCATGGTGGTGTTTTCAGCTCATTCATGGCTGGGATTAGCCTTTTCCCATCTTCCTATGATCAATGGACCATTCTGTCATTGGGATTTATGCCTGTCCTATTTGTTTTGCATGTATAATTTCTTGTTTGGTGACCATGGCTTCATGGTGATTGCTTATTCCTTTAGGTCACACTCATATGGACTTCCTCAGTTGCCCTTACACGATCAGAGGAAAGCCATATGGGATTCTTTGACTTCAGTGATTCTCCTGTCCCTTCCTCTGTTTTTATCTTTGTATGAATGGTTGGACTTTATCAGCATCTGTATTCTGCTACCTTTGCATAAACTGGACTTACACCTTTTCACATATGCCCCCCCCCCCCTTTCTGGTTGGGGAGCATCCCTGACGTTCTTGTGCCTTTTCTCATTTGGTTGATTTCCCCACCTGCCATGTACCTGATACTCTGCTCTAGGTTGCAGAGTGCTTCGTTTGGCTGTTTTCATTGTGGGTGCTCCTTTGAGGACTCCACTCAATTTGCCTAGCCCACCCTCTCACTTACATGCTTCCTCTCTTTCCAGTATCTGTTCTCTTTCTCTCAGCCCTACATTCCTTGGGAATCTTCTTACTTCTGCCTTTATTGGTACAGTCTGCTACATTCTTAGTTCAGCCTCCTCCTCCTTCATGGTTATTGCTCACTGATGGTTGTATTTCGGCCCATCAGATTCCTCTCCTCTCTCATTCTTTTGCCGCTTGTTTCTATCTGCTGCTGGACAAGATCATTCTAGCTGGCATGTGGACTTCCTTGCATAACTTTTTCACCCACTCTCTTTGCCATCTGGTTATGTAGTCTCTAAGGGGTCCCTACCTGCCTCTGTTCCCCATCCTACACTCTCCCCACTGTCTTTGGACAGGTGTGTACATTCCACTTTGTTTCTAACATTTGCTTTCAGGGTCCTGCCAGGTGGCTGGTGGTGACTCCCAGAGTACATTTATTTCCCAAAATTATGTATCGAGCCAGGATATCAGAAAGTGCTTCTATCATCCACACTGGCTGGGCTCTATTTGTACCTACAGTTCAAATGGGGTGTTCCACAAGACTACTTGAGGTATTCTCATGGTTTATTCTGATATTTTACTAATGTCTGATCCAGACCATACCTATTCCATCGACTATCATGGAAAAAGACAGCACCAGGGTGTGCTCTGCCTGCTCCCTTGGCTCCCACTTGCTAGCTTTTCAAAATAGGTTTACATGGTTACCCATTGCACTGTCTCTAGTTAAAAAACTTATCCAACATGCAATTTATGGGTCTGGACATTTCTCCAGGTCTCCCTAGTGTGAATTCCTTCCCCCTTTCTTCAAGTGGAGCATGGGAGACTTTGATCACTTACCAATTCCTAGCTGCTGGGGTGGTGAACCATGAAGGACCCTCACTGATTAGAACAAAATAGTTGGGGTTAAACAAAAGGTGCCAGTTGAGTGAAAAGTGGGGCAGTGGTTGCACTGTCAGTGTAGTGTAGGTCACCACTCGTATACTTCCACTTATAACATGAGAGCATCCCTCATCCTACTACCCTGATGTTGGTTCTTGGATGGTCTGGTGTTGGATCATTGTAGGACCAGCCAACATATGTTCCCCATCCTATTGCTGCTGATATGTTGATTCTTAGGTGGTCTGGTGTTGGAATTGGTGTAGGACTATCAAACATAAGTCCCCCATCCTACTGTCACCCAGATGTTGGTTCCTGGGTGGTCTGGTGTTGAATTGGCATAGAACTAGCCCACACAAGTCTTCAAACATGTAGTTGTTAGGGGTCCTCCTACTGTGGACACGTGGGGAAGATAGCTTTCTGTGTGAGAGGGGTTTGTTTCTATCGGAAGTACATTTTCAGATACGAAAAATGTTAAGATTTCATGTGATACAACTGAAGAACAACTACAATGAGACTGTTATATATGTAATGCACTTTATGTCTACTTTAATGCTATGTTTCCTGTATTTTTTCATCCAGCTTTAAGGCTCTTTTTTGCATTGTCTATTATTGAGTCACATATAAGAGTATGGATTTTGTATATTTTTTATTATATTTCTAAATAACGTTTTTAGTCATGGTAAAGTGACTGTTTTCCGTATATTATTATCCTTCAGATATATTATTTTCTATTAACTTTAAGATCTTTTGTGGACTTTTTTTGTTTCAGTCATCTTAAATTATTTTATATTTTTCTTTCATTCAGTCTTTATACGTCTTCACTCTTATATAGTTTCTGCTGATGTCAGCTTCAAGTTTATAATTTTACTTATGATAATTGTAATATGATTTTTTTTGTGACAGCTTCAAGAATATACCATCCGTAATTTATTGTTCTTTTTACCAAAAATAAACCTTTATTTCCATGTGTTTCTTGTTATATTTGTTTTGACCTTTAAAAACATTAGTAAAGTTGAAGTAGTTATTTATCTACATTTTCAACTGTATGTGACCAGTGGAAACTGTTTTGCCATTTGCCATTGAATTAATGTGTCATACATAATTGCTTTTTTAATGGTCCAGATAATTTTGTTACAGAGCTTCTGATATAATGATCCTGGTTTTGCCCTGTCCTTTGTTTTCTGGTTGGTTTTCAACAATTTAAATTGCATTGTATAGAATAGTTTTAAGATATATTGCCAGAAGTATTGAAATTGTAGTCCTCATACAATGAGCAGATTATGTAAAGCCTACAGAGAGAAGTGATGAGTTGGACATGACAACAGTACAATTGAAACTAAGCTACTGGGCTATTGTCAGGATTCACGGTCATCAGACATATGTGGTAACATGTGCTGCAATGAAATGGTTGAGACTCCAAAACCATTTTGATATAATATACTCAACCCTCTATTACAGGAATTCATTTCTTGTTGCTTTAACAACAGGAATTAGTTAACTGTACTTCTAGAGAAATGTTTTCCAGGAATTCATCCCTTGTTTCTGTAACAACAGGAACTAGTTAACGGCACTTTTTGAGAAGTGTATTTCAGGGTAGTTCAGTGCTTCAGGGTCTCCTTCCCTTGTGATGATATATGATTCTTTAAACAAGACCAGAATTATTTATAATAATGGTGCTATAAAGTATGCTGTTTAAATATAAATGCCACATCCAGATTTTAAATATAATTAACATTATTGTACTTATGATCTTATAACATTCAAGTATAAAACTGTGGTGAAAAACATTATCAACAGGAATCCTTTTAAATCCAGTAAATTTTTTTAGAATGTGAGTAATAATATTAATTTAAATTTGTTTTTCATTTTATATTCAACTTTAATGATTAGCCTTTTAACTAATGTTTTCCATAATTTTATTTTACATTTATATGTAATTACCGCTTCCATACAGTCTTCAGGTATGGTTTAACTTTGTTGATTTCATTTTCCTGAGCATATGAAACTGGCTTAACAATAGCAGTGTTGAAGAAGACAATTTGGTGAGATACGCTGACAATAGAAGATTTTGTTACCAGTTGTGGTATTTAACTCCAAATGAATTGTTAGAAATACAGAAATATATGTATTTTAGCAACAACTGGCACAGATAGATGCATCCTGAAAATAATGGTGCAAATAGGTGGCTTTCAGCATTCCTGGATGCCAACTTTAATTTAATTGAATGTGCAACATATTTATGAAGGAATATTGACTATAATTCTGAATTTGCCACGTGTATCTAAATGTGATAAGGTGTTACTAAAATGTACACGTCTGTTGTGAACAAAAAATCAGATGTGTTATCAAAGTTTTTGTACTCAAGATATGTCTGTGAATTGTTGGCATCAGTCTGACTCAGACTCTGCAAGTCAAAAAGCAAGGTGATGTTCATATAAAGAATAAACATACTGTTGTCCATCGTACAGTTTGCATAACCTCTATAACCTCTGAAATTCATGTGTATAGCTTTTTTGGTATCTCTGTATATTGTATGTGGTATTTACTCTCCACTACCAGAAACTTTGCTAAACGAGTATTGTGGGATATAATAAACATTCTTGATAACTCTGACATCAAATACGTGATGCCATGTTGAATAGCACTCTGCAAAAGGTTGTGATATGTGCTCCATTTTGACCTCTCCTATGTACATATGGTTAACTGACATTGGTTGGGTAAAGAGAAAACCCTTCTTTTCTAGCATATTGATATTGGCTTTAGAGTAAGCTAAGAATGGTTAGAACAGAATTGTGCACACAGCTTGTAGTTTATTTTATGATTATTTATGCAAATTATGGATTGGAAATTAGCACAGATTTAGTTATGGAGAAATCAATGTTCTATTGTGATGTATAATTTTGAAGGAAAATCCTAGTTGTAACATGTTTTTGTATGATTGGTGAAGTTTGAGTTACATTTGAATGTTTGTCAGTAGTGTGATTAATTGTCATATAATCTAAGGATAAAGATTACTGGAACAGTTAACCACAAGTTAATGCAACATCAAGTAAATGGTTAAATTAGTTAACAAGCTCAAATTGGATCAAATTAATTATCAAATGACAGAGAAGAGTTGATTTTTAATACTTATGTACCTCACTTTTTTTATGTAATTAGACATATCACTCCTCTTTATTTGCAATATTAACCTTATTGTGTTCATCTGAAGTTGCTTTCTTACATTTTTCATTTACCCCATTTCATACATTTCCACCAATTCTTCACAGAATATTTCATTCTCTAAGTTTCTGATCTGTGAATTTTTTTCAGTCTTTGATGTGAACATTTGTTAATTGCTTAACTTATATTTCATTCAGTCTGAGTGTTTAGATATTCCTTTTCCAGATTTGTGACCTTTCCCTCACTCAAAAAAAATTTTTGTAAATTTTTACATTATCACTAAAGGCTCAGATATTACTTCATAGGGTTTTATTGTTTTCTTATTTTTGTAGATTTTAATGTTTCTTTTACAGGCTGTTCATCTTTTCTTTAGTCTGAGAGTTTGGATATTTTTTGTTATGTAATCTTCTGTCATTATGCTGACTTAGATATTTCATGCCTTCTGATTTCATTATCAGTTTAATAATTGAAATGTTTGTCTGTACTATTGATCCTTAAAATCCTGCATTTGATATTTACATATAAGAATTTAAGTATTTTTTGTGTGAACATTTTATCTTTTTTTAGCCTAAGGGTGTATGCATTTATGTTTGTGCAGACTTTTAATTTTTTTTCTGTGTTTTCAGGATTGAGATATTTTTACTTGCTTTGAGATATTTTTTCCAGTTATATGGCTTCTTTCCCTCTGGTTTATAGTCTTAAATATTTTGTTCCAGACCATTGATTTATGTTTTGTGATTGTATTTATGTTTTATGACTTAATAAGTTAAAGATTGCATTAGACTTTCTTGTGGTTTCTAAAATAAACTTAAACAATAATTTTTTTTTTGGTGTGGAATATTCCTAAATACTCCATTATTTTTTTGCCATTTTAGTGTTTGCCATTTATCCTTACTTTCACTTTGTGAAAACTTACACCTGATTTTTGTTCTTTTATAAAGAGTTTATGCATATCTTCTCCACACTTTTGATCTTTTTATCTGTTGAAGGGCTCAAACATTTCTTCTCCATACCTCTGAGGGTTTTATCTTTTGGTTCTGGGATGAAGCAGATTGAATATTTTATGGTGTAAATCTTTGATTTTTATATCCGTCTGACAATTTTTTTTACTTCAAAGGTCTCATTTTTCATTTTGTAATGATGATTTTTTTTTTTACATATTAGGATTTTTGATTTAAAAGAAAATGGCCAAGGAATAACTTCATTAAATAATAGTTTTGAACTCTCGATGAACAATGGGAAGAGAAGAAAACAAGGGTTAAAACTAGGTACAGCTAGACTGCGTGAGGCTAAGAAGACATTCTCTTCAGACTTTGTAATGTCTTGCGAGGTGAGTGGTAAAAACATTCCATTGATACTGTGGTTTGATTTGTGATTGTAAGTAGTACAAATATAACATTTTAAAAACATTTGTAAAACAAATGATAAAAAGATGATGTTCACTTCAAATCAAATTTTTGATGCAAGCAGTAAAAAAGTCAGTGCTGATGATAGTTTTACTGACACCGTATTAAGTTGCCTATGTTGTCTGTCGTTAGCAAAGGGCTTGAAAGAAAAAACATTTACCTTAGCCTGTGTTGGTTTGTTATGAAAGTAGAAAAGACAACAAATTGTAGCTATGTGTGACAAAGAAAAGTTTTCTTCAGTTTTTGTAATACCCTGTGAAATAAATGATAAAATAGTGAGGTATTCAGAAACTGTGATATAATAGGTAAAAAATTACTTGAGAGTTTATTATTGTTTGTAAAATAAACAGTAAATTAAAACATTCTTCTTGGATTTTGAGCTGGTTTTTATCAAAAGCTTTAAAATATAATGATCTAGGGCTATACAAAAATCTGTGATATAAAAACAAAAGCGGTAAAGAGCCTTTGCATTTTGGGATTGTTTGTGATGCAAGCACCAAAAGATAACTTCAATTTTAATACATTATCATATATATGGATAAAACAGGTACATATTGTTTCTTTGTGCTACTGGTCTAAGCCTTATTCTCCCGTTGCTTCCTTACATCACATCCTAATGTATAATTGTCTTTGATCTCAAACATTCAAAAGATCTATGTGTATTATCTACCACCAATAGGAATAATACTTGTATTTAATTATACCTTGAAAGACATCTTACTCTTTGTTGGTTTGCTAGAAACGTTATTTTGACAGTACTTCTGACTTCTCAGCTTTCACTTATGCTTTTGCCTCGATGTTATATCAAGTACTTTTCACTTAAAAATTATTTCAGTTTACTCAGCTGCCTCACATGATGCTCTCTTACACTAATACTGTGGTGAACCAAATGTTGTCTCACTTCTTGGAGTAGATTCTCTTGCTGGAGATATCTCCTATTTGACCAGTTTCTTCAGCATGCTTTTTTCTTTTTACTTTCCAGCTGTTCACAGAAAGAGTTTTGTGGCTTTTTTTTTATCAGTTTTGGTGTTCTATGGTTATATATATCTTTTTCCTTGTGAAATAGTAATAGCCTACAGTTGAAAAAAAATAGTAATTTCTGTTATTCTTTACTCTGTTTCCTTTGGTTCTCTAATTTAGGATTCCTTCATTCAGGGATGGAGTAGTTTTTATTTTAGAAGAGTTTCCCTTTCTTGTTCTCAGTTTTTACATATTCATCTAGTCATTACACATTTATCTTCCCTAAAAAATCTTAACCAAGGGTACTTTTTATTATTTTGATGCTTTTTTCAGATACTCAAACTTTATTTTTTGTTTGTTTTCTTCATCAGCTGCTTAACCCACTAGTTTGTTTTTGGGCTTTTTTCTTATACACTGTTATCCAAGGACATATGCATCTTCTTGAAGTACAGTTCTAGGAACTATTCACTATTTATTTATCTTACTTCATGAGTTTTTTTTTTATATTTCAACTTAACTGGTAAGCCATATTTGCATCTAATGCTTCACTGGCAGCTTATAATTTTTCACATTTAGTGCATTAACTTTCTTTCACATAGGGGACTTTCATAGTGCATTAACTTTCTTTCACATAGGGGACTTTCATAGTGCATTAACTTTCTTTCACATAGGGGACTTTCATAGTGCATTAACTTTCTTTCACATAGGAGATTTTCATTTTCAGATTGTTGGTCTTCTCTTCACCCATTCTCTGTTTCTTCAGAGCATTTGTTCACAGACAGTGTGCAACTTCATGTAAGTTATTTCTCCTCTTTTTTTTTAATGACTTTTCTCATTGAGCTCCTGCCCTGTCTTAAGAATGTGTTCTTAGGTGGGATGGTGTAATACCTTACACCTCTGATGGTCCCTTTACTTTTTATTCTTGGATTCACTAAGTATAAGCTCTGACTTTTGATTCTCTCAGTGGAGAATGTATGAAAATCAAGGGAAGTGGGGTTACTATACAAAAAGTCAACATTTTGACTAAACTACGTATGTTATAACTAAACCAAGTTAAATCTATATTTACTTATATAATTCACACCTCTCATAATAAACTACATGTGATACATGCATTAGTATTTTTTTTAACTCAGGTGATAAAACACTGTCTTGAGTATCAAAATGCTATGGTAGTAAAGCACTAAGCTTTATATCTGGCATTCCATTTTCTCATGACTCTGCTTCTTTAAATCTTGTGATTTGCTGAATGGGTTTTCTTCACACAAGTTGGGATAAAGAGTACACTTAAGCTATAAATGTACTCAGTGAGTCAGTACCTGTGATGAGAATTGTGAGTATGAAAAGATTCAGTGTGTGTTTTAGAGATGTTTTGCTGTAATCTTTGTTTTTTCTTTCAAAAAAGTGGTGATACGTTTTTTTCTACTGAACAGAGTTTACATAACATACTTTGACCATCTTATTACATCATTCATGTAAGTCTTCTTTTCAGAAACATTCTCACCTCAAACCTCTGTCCAATTGTCTCATTAGCTTGGGAAGCCAGATTTAAACTGGTTCTTTTCTCATATTGTCCAACTACATGTTTAACCTTGCTTGTTTTGCCATCAAATACTTTATTCCTTGGATTGAGATTTACAATGGACATTGGGAAACCAATGCGGAATATTTGTGGTTGGATTGTATTGTTCCGTATCTCTACCTTCTTCCTTTTACAGAGTAATTGTTAGAGTGATATTTGATATTATATTTGATGTTTCGTTGACTTTGCAAATTCATGCATTAATCTATGATTTTAAGAACTAACTAGGATATGAACTTGTACCTCATGTATGATGTATGACTAAAATTATTTGATGACTGAAACATTGTTTAGCAAAAAAAAATTAATAAAAATGGACATGGACAGTATTGAATTTTCGACTTCACACATATAAAGTATGTGCTGTGCCATATGAACCATAGCCCAAAGGGTATGTTTTAAATAGATAAATCCTTTAAATAATGCTGCTGTTATGTTATGTAGTTGGACATGAATGAAACTAGAATCTTCTAAGTTGTTGTATTTAGATTTAAAATAAATAAGTGTAAAAACAAAAATGACCATACATGAAGTATATCTGTACACAGCATTTTTTATATAAACACCTTGCCTTTCTGGATAATCCCCATCTTTAGGTAAGATCTTGAGAATTTTCTTGATTGAACTGTTGATAAAGCATTATTATAAAATAGTGAATTTTAACATTATGCTACCAAGATGTATAAAACTCAACTATCATTGTGTGTGTGTTTTTTGTAAATTTCATGTCTGTATGTGTGTATTTCAATCTGACTTGTATATCATCTGAAATCTGTAATTATGTTTTTTGTGCAGTATGTTAGCTGTAGAGCATCAAACATGAATGAAGTTGTGGTAGTGACTAGTAAGGCTAATTGCCGAAAATTTGTAGTGAGTAAGCTCGTCCTGCAAGCAGGAAATGTATTTAAACTTAGGATTAATTATTGATTTTTTAAGAAATGTAATGGTATTGAGTTATTTATGAGCCACGACGAAAGAAAAAATTAAGTTAATGTGTTTCCATGCATGTTTGTTTATGTTATTGAATTAATTGTCTTTAAAGTTAATGTTATAAATGTCATAGTTTTGTACTTGTATATAACAATGCATGTTAAATGTCATTCACCCACATAAACATAAGTACTACTGTTCAGTTATCCAGTTGGCATATTGGGTTTTCATGTGAGCTAGCACATACACACACACACATATACAGACTGACTGACACACACATTGCTCTTTTGATTATGTGGATGATTTAAAGTATAGAAGAAAGTATAACAATATGTCAACCATACTATACTGTACCTGCTGTATCCAGTACCAACATTTTTGCTACTGTCCTGAAGTTAAAGTTCCTGTTATGTGGTCACTAGTTGTGAAACCCATTGGCCATGGAAGAAGATTCTTTCACTGTTCTCAGCTCTTCTGCAAATATATCCTCATGTCTGTTTCTTATTAGAATTTGGGAGTTTTCATGTCCAGTTTTGCTGATCACCTGATTTTGGCCTGCTTAATCCTACTGTCATCTTACTCATTGGTTATCAGTGAGAAAACAAAGTCTACTGTCTTGTAAGCTCTTTATGAATCAACTTTGAATTTTTGTTTCATTGTGACATTCATGTTCACTCTCAGTTGTTGTTTGGTTCTTTGCTTTTTGAGTATGTTTTTCCAGACTAGTTACTCATACTCTTACTTGCTCCACTGTTGTTATTTATCAGTCATTGTGATTTTTTTTTCATTGTTAAAGAAGGTATGTTTCTGTATATATTCTTTCTCCTCCTTCACTGGTGGGTAACTTTATTGTTCTTCATTTTTCTACTTTTTATAGTTTTGCTCTGTGTTTCTTTTATGCTTGTCATTTATTTTTCATCACCAATATTTTCTTTCCAACATTTTGGTTTGAGAATGTTTTTGTATTAGATTGTTTCTCTAGCCTTAAGAGCTCTGACAACTCATCACATTAAACTTTTAGTCTGTTCCTCCTGGATTTCATTTTTTTTGTTTTTTATCTTTTAGTGTCAAAAAACTTGCATGTACTTTTCCCAGATTCATTATATTTGTATACTACTGTTGTTCCTTTCTTCCCAATATTTATTTGAGGTAGGATTGTGATTGGGTAACTTCTATAATCTTCTTAATTTCCTCCTGTGTTTGGTTTGAATGTGGACAGGCTTCTATTCCATGTCAGTGTTATTCTTATCTGTTTGTGAAGATCTGCATTGTAGGTACTCGTTCACCTCTTGTCAGATCTGTCATCTGATCAAGTTCCCTGTGCTTTTTGAATATCTACCTTTAGAGAATATGGTACAGAATACTATTCTGATTTCTCTATCCATCTTTCTAAAGACAACACATTTCTCTTTCTTATAGTTTTGGGTCAGACTGCCTCTTGTTGATCTACACTCTTCCTGGAACTTTTAAATTCATTGTAAATTTCCTGTCCACTTTACAATTACTTCTCCACTGGTTTATTTCGTGGTAATCAGGCTTCACTGACAGAACCACTTTTTTCCCTTGCAGATCTGGACCTTGTGTTCTGGTAGAAAGTTCTTTCATGCAATATTTACATTTGTCACTCTTCTGTTTTTTTCATAGCTACCCTCCATTGTACATCTTTGGGCCTGAATTAGGTTCATTGTAGTATGCATCATTAAGAGTTCATTGAACTAGCCTACAAGTTATTGTGGTGGATTAGCATGCAGTTATAGCATATTGTTTTTGTGCTTTTATTTGTTACTTTGTTGTTTACCTTTTTTCTATTGAGTATCAATAGTTCTCCATCTCTTTCAGAAATCTAAGATACCTAGAGGTTTATAAAAGGTCAGAGTAGGTTTTACACATTGCCTTTGACTATCATTAGACTATGAGGCAGTTAGTAGTATTCCTAATAAAATGTTCTCCTCCTCTCCAAATCCAGTCTGTCTTGCTAAGAATATAGTCTCAAATACAAACAGTATAAAAGATATACTTCTGAGCATGCTTAAAAAATTATACACTTCTTATTCAGTGAGAGGAATGTTGTAGACCTAATTTAAGTTTGAGAATGAAAACTTATGATAATACTCCTAGACATGATGTAGGAAGAGAGTGGAGAGTATGCTTAGATTGACATCAAAGTAATAACTAACAATCAGTTTACCTAGAGGTAAATTTTAATTTGAAAACTAAAGATATTCAAATGTTTGATTGTTATGCAGATCAAAAGTATTTGCTTCTGATGCAACTTCTTTGGTTATTTGTGTAGGGAAGTACATTACACTAGGAAATTTGTATATATGTAAGACATGATTTGTAAGCATAATGAAAAAACTTGATACATACTAATTTAACACGTTTCCACAGAGCATTGATCTGTCTTCTTCATGTATGATACTAATCCAAACAAAGAGATTTATATACAGAGTAAAATGTCTCTATGGGCTATGAATAATGGGATTTAACAATGAGATGTTATAATGTGATGACAAAATATTGTGACAGAGTTATCTAAAGGAAGATCGGGGGGGGGGGGGCTAAGTGAATAAATTTTGCCATATTTTGTAAATGTTACATGGCCCATTGTCTTGGTTTAAAGATAAAACACCTATTTTCATAATTTCAATGCTTTTAAGAATATTTCTCTCTCTCTATTTTATGTTTTGGTTGGTGTAAGAGGGAAATTTTTTCCCAAATAATGCTATGACTGGTTTTAAATTGATGACATATTGCTTTGGTATGTATTAAATTTTTTCATTATGCTTACAAATCATTGTGTCTTATATATACAACTTTGGTTGAGAAAACTCCATGTTTTACTAATGGCCAACAATAGATTACAAAGGAAAACATTTTCACATCATTAGAAAACATTTGAATCACAACTGTACTGAAATGTCTTTTTGAAAGTTTAAGGGCTTTTCCTCTGTAATCTGTTGTTGTGAGTACACTCAAAGGCATACTGAAAAATGTGAGTGGATTTTACATAACAATATTGTTTAGTTAATCCTGTTCATATGGGTGGGGGTCACAACCCTTTACAGAGTTACATTCCAAATCTAGTTAAACAGCTTTATTATCAATGTATTTCAATAAACTTGTTGTCAAAACTTAGTTTATATATCAAATTTTAATGTTATCCAAGTTTTTATTTTTAATTTAAAAAAAATGTCAACTAAATTCTCAATCTTCACTTCTCTGTATCACAAGAAACTTCTTTGCTCTGAATTGCTCAGAGCTTCTGAGTTTAATATGAAATATACATTTATATTATAGATATTACTAAGACATAATCGTAATTGATAACCTCCAGTTTTCTTGTTTTCTTGGATATAAATCAGAAAGTCAAACTCGCATGTCATGCTCTCCTATCACATACTATCTTTCAAAAAAATGTCAGGAAATCTCTCTCTCATAAATTTGCTACTAGATTATTTATAACCAATAGAAAGAGAAGAATACAACTCGCTGATTTCTGGATAAGGCTTGCTTGTTCAAATGATAATTTTAGAATTATTCTGATTACTGTTTTATTGTTGCTTTCACTGAGATCAACTCAGCTAGTTAAGGAATTATTCTGTTGCACTTATAGCTTGGTTAGAGGGCCAGTTCAGTTATAATATTCATAGGACATTATATTCTTTGAGCATGTTGTTATTTTGTGTTCTAAATTGCATATTTGAAATAACTATAAAGTACTAACCACAATTATGCCAAAAATTAGGGTTAATTTTTATCAAGACTTTTTGAATACAAAAACGTTTAAGGGCTTACACAGCTAAGAACTGGATTCTGATACTTGTGGTGGGCATAGCACAGCTGATCCATTGTGCATAATAACAAAACAACACACATAGGTGCTAAATTTCTTGTCTTTTATGCATATTTTATATATATTACAGATATAAATATTTGAAACTTATTAGGTTAGACAAGAAAACATAAATGAAAAAGAATTAAATAGATTTTTCTCAAGATATGCATGTGAGCTGCATGTTTGTTATTAAGTCAATACTTAATATGCAGGTTTAGTAGTTAGACAAACTTCAAAGAGCAAGAAAACAATAAAATTAAATGAAAACAGATGTAAACTGTTACCAGCCTGAGACTATTTAGGATAAATAATTGAAATTTTCTTTAACAGTCTGCAGTAAGTTATAGAAAGAAAAAAGGGTAATTTAGATTTATTTTGTATTTCTGTGGTGGTTGCAATGGTGGTAGGTTAGAGAAGGTAACAGACAAAAATATAGATTTCTAAAAAAAACTCTTGATATTCATTTAAGAGGTTATGGAAGTTATGCAAATAAATTATAAAAACTGTAATAAGATGAAAAAAGTATTTTTCTTTTTAACATGAAAATTTTCTTGCACTCGGACTATTCAGAGTCTAAGTCAGATTGACTAAGTTAATTTCACAGACGAATTTTTAGTAGAAATACTTTACTAAAAATTCTGATATACAAGTTACCTGTAATGTTTACAAAGAGTTTTAACAAGTTACAGTACTTATTAGTAAACATTAATTCTCCAATATAGACTTGGTCCAGTGGACCGACCCTGTACATAACACTTAATAGTGTGTATGAAAAGCTGTTTAATCTGAATCTTCAAAGTTTAGAATTGTGTATATAATTTCTATCTTTGTGTTAAAATGTGCTTGTTGCTGTACTAGTTTTGTTGTTGAAAATTTTATAAATACTAGAGAATGTGATTTTTTGTATAAAAATTTTTTAAATACTGTTTTATGAGCATGAATTTGTTTATTTCTTTAAACATTAATGTTTTTTATCTAAATCATTTCAGAAAAGCATTTTGAGTGATGACTATGAGAATGAATTGGATATCTACTCATTGTTAGGGTTTGATCCAGAGGATGAAAGCTGTCATGGAAAAATCAACATTCATGACAACGAAACAGGACAGTTAATCAAATCTGTGGATCTTAAAATGAAAATGGATGAGGTAGTTAGAGAAAAAAACATTTGCTTGACATTTTAGTATCCTTAGGCTTAACTAAGATTGATTATTCAGTTAAGCCTGATGATGGCTTAGTATTTTCAGTTTTTCACAGCAAAACAATTTGTATTTAAAGTTTACAACAAACCAAGTAAAATGCAAGTACAAATGTGATGTATGTGCTAGAGAGAGATGCGATGTTATTCTATTAAGAGTTCTTCAAAGTTGCTACAGATTTGGAAACAGTATTATGTACCAGTAACAACAGTGCCTTTCTTCTCGGGGTGTTTTGCCAGTATAAAAAAATCATGGTCACTTTCTATGTAAGATGTATTATGTTACAACAATCTTTCCTACCAAAGAGTACCCATGACACTTGTTGACTGACCTAGATCCATGAATAAGTAGGGTGAGAAGAATTTAGTGGTTCCCTTGACCAGCTTTCTATATTAAGACCAAAATTCTCAATAAGAAATGTTATAAGCTTTTTTATATCTATCAGCTAAAGGGGTAGAAAATGTAAGGTATGCTTTCATAATACAATGATACCAGTACAGGCATCGATATAAATGTTGCAAGAAAAGTTAATTGTATCCATAAGTAACCCTATTTAAGTGTAGTTTCAAACTGATTATTTAGGGTAGCTTGTTAAAAGGGCTTTTGGTTGAATTTCAGAAATAATTTGTTAGAAGGACTGTGGGTTTTGATATTATAATTTGTTGGTTAATAGGACTGTACATGTAGGTTTATTCGTTAAGATAGAGGAGTTGTTCATTGGTTTTCTCATTTATTAGAACCTTTACTGGTAATTGGGTTCACCCACCTTTTCCATTAATAATGTCTTGGAAACAGCTTGGTATAGATTCCATAAGTTACCATTAGTTGTCTTTCAGTCACAGTCTATTCATCACAGTTCGGCAGATCCAAGAGAAATGGCAGGAGCAACACCGTGACTTATACATGACTTTCCTGGACGTGACGAAAGCTTTCGACACGGTATGTAGAGAAGGACTTTGGCGCATATTGCACAAGTTCAGTTGTCCCACGAAGTTTGTCGCTGTAGTTCGTCAGTTCCATGAAGGTATGATGGCAAGAGTGCTCGGTGACGGAGAAGAATCCATAGAGTTTCCTGTGTTCGGTGGCGTCAAGCAGGGTTGCGTGTTGGCACCAACACTGTTTAGTATGTATTTATCAGCATTGCTGTAAGAAGCCTTCAGGGATGGTCCGAGCGG
>NW_013665841.1:157966-163308 GCF_000517525.1 Limulus polyphemus | reverse complement strand
AAAAAACCAACTTCGAAGAGCAATCTACTCCAAGTTTTGAAGCAAGAGTGGCCGAAAATCCCACAATCTAAAATTGACGAGATGATTCTCACGATGCCCCAAAAGATCATCGAACTCCACGAAGCAAAAGGAAGATCTACTAGATATTAATTAAATTATAAATATATCAATTCATGTGAACATGACTGAAAAATTTCATTTTTTTGAAAAGATGGTGTCTATTTACTTGTGACCACTCTGTGTATACTAGATGTTATTTGTCCCACAAAAGAAATTGAATTACCTAACCCTTGATACAAAAATTTTCCTCACATTAGTACATCACAACATCACTGCATGAATTGCAGTGTTGGAACTAGAGTCAAGTTAAGTGTCCTACTTATTTTTTACATATTTTTGTTCTGTCCTAAGTACAGAAAACTGAAGTGCCAACCCTCAGTTCACATTTCATGCTTCCAGTCATTCATAGTCTAAGGTTTGCAATCTGAGCACCATTTTTACCTGTTTTCAACTGAAATAAGTGATTTTTGAACTTGTTACCAGCTATCATGTGACAGTTTTTGATATTAGGAGGTGACTGAATCCTTAATTACCATTGTTGAAGGGTCAGTCATTTGGGTTATACTAAGATGCTTGTTGCACTTTATACAAATCTATTCAATAATTTTTTCAATTTTTTGTAGTGGCAGCCATCCTCTAGTTATATGTCACAGCAATATTTCCTTTAGATTACTCCTGTTGAGAGACTCGGGTGACATTTTTGAACAACTGTTAGAAACATTAGAGTTCGATGATGATGTTCCTGCCAGACAGCTACTCACTGTCTCCCCTTTTGAAAATTGTATTGCAAGCTATCCTTGATACGATTACATTTCTGCATTTGTAGACTTTGAGCAGTCTCCTAACACATAACAAAATCAGTCTGTTTTCAGTTATAAGTAAGCAGATATTCTACAAATTGGTATAAAGGTCCTAATGTAAGGGCTAGCTAGAAGTGATATTGGTTGAATCTTTAAAATGGTTGTCTAGAAGGAATGTAAGCTAAATCTGTAATATGGTTACATACAAAAGAGATGGGACTGACTCTCTTCATTATTATTACCTCCACCTCCAAAGGTGATGGAGGTTATGTGTTTGTCAGCAAAATTTCCCCAAAACAGCTAAATGGATTTAGATGAAATTTGGACTATGATCCAACTTAGAAGTGATTAGTTTTTGGAGGGTCATGGTCACAGCTATTAACATGGGGACCAATTTTTCACACCATTTTTCTCTATAACTCAGTCAAAAATTATCAGATTTTGATGAAACTTTGTGGACATATATATAGAATATAAATTCTCATTGTTCTGCCAAAACTGGTCTGTGTCCATTCATAATGATGGACGTACAGACACATTTTCGTATTTTTTTAGGGCCGAATATGATCAACACTTTGTGGTGGAGGTGTGTACTCTACTGATTGCCTCCTCTAGTTATTTAAGGATTAAGTTGAAGAAATGTGGGTGAAATTTCAATAGTTTAGTTAGAAGAGACGAAGGAAAATTTTGAAGGGAGATGGAGTTTAAATTTGCAAATATGATCATTGTCAGAAAAGTATGGGTCTAGCTTTGAAATAGTTGCCTAGAAGGAAAAGAGTTGAGTTATTAAAGTAACTTGCATAAAAGAAATTGGTATTTGACAAATTATTTTAAGCTTTAAGAAGGGAAATTGGAGCAGATAATACATATCCATAAGGAGCCAAAACTTCTAAAAGAAGCAAGTTATAGGTAGTATATAATCGATACTTGAAACCGTCAGTACTTGTTGAAACTCCATAATTACAGAATTGAGGAAAAACAAGACATTTTTACGTTTCACAAATAGTACAATTGTCTTGTTTTTCCTCAATTCTGTTATAGACAGCAATTTTTCATTTTCTCAATTTCTATGAGTGGTGTAGGATATTTTCTTTTCTTGTAAAATTATAGTTGTGTGGTTCCTACTTTAACATTAGTATCCTAGAGTGTTGTGACCTATGAATAGTTTCTTTGTGACACTTTTCATTGCATGATCTCAACCTTTTCATGGAAACCTCGAATGTGTTGGCCTATGTTGATACTTCCTTTTGTATTCTTTAGTTGCATGATCCTACCTTAATCATCGATGTCTTGAGTACCATAAAATAATAATTTTTTTTGTCAGTTTGATTACTGTCTATCCTGAGTTTTAGGTTATTGATTTGTTTATCAGTTTCTATTTGTTTGGTGACAGTTTCATCATGAATAACCGAGATGTAATGGCATATGTGTAATTTTCGTATTTGATTGTTTTAGTGCTTAATTACACCTTAACCACAATGTAACACTGAAGAATAGCAAGGGACATCTAGGCTACCCTATTCACTAAATTAAACTAAAACCTTAAAAAAGCCCACAAAACCTTAAAGCCAGCCTTTCTCATTCAAATATTTATCAAGCTTTCTCTTAAACTCCCTTAAATTAACTTCATCCACCACATCCAAAGGCCAACCACCCTGTTAGAAATATGGAACTGTTTTAGCTGAAGATGACATTTTGGTCCATCTACGCTACCCTATTCACTAAATTAAACTAAACCGTTAAAAAGCCCACAAAACCTTAAAGCCAGCCTTTCTCATTCAAATATTTATCAAGCTTTCTCTTAAACTCCCTTAAATTAACTTCATCCACCACATCCAAAGGCCAACCACCCTGTTAGAAATATAGAACTGTTTTAGCTGAAGATGACTTCTTTCCTGCCAAAATTTATATTAGTGTTCTCTAATCTTACCATTTTCATCATTACATATGAAAAAAAAAGATGCTTTAGTATTATAAATTCTCTTTACATTGTTAAACATTTTAATCAGGTCCCCTGTAATTCATCTTTTTTGAAGAGAAAATAAGTTCAGAGATCTTAACCTATCCTCATATGTCAACCTATCCATTCCAGGTATTAATCCTAATAGCCCTTCTCTGAACCTTTTCTAAAGTAAGAAACCCAAGAGTGAATACAATACTCCAAATGTGGCCTAACCAATGATATTACAGCTTCACTAGACTTGTATTCAGTAGTTCTGTAGGTATAATGTAAAATCCTATTTACCCTTAAGAGACTAATCAACCAGAACACCAAGATCTTTTTCTTCCATAACAATGTTAAGGTTATTCCTATCAATAATGCAAGGAAAATAAGCCTGTGGTTACTGGGGTAATTTTTATCACCATACCACCAAATACAAGGAATTCCAAAGGGAGGTAACTTCAACCTACAATTACAGATTTATATATTTTCAGACTGGAATTTTCATACATTACACACCTTAGTAAGAAAGACTTCAGAAAAACTTTGCACTTCAGCACACTTGAAGGTTATTAAGGTTTTCTAGACACAGCAAACAAATTTATCTACTGTAGCTTATTCCAAAAATAATTTTTACTAAAAACATGACACAATGTGTGGACTTAGATACTAGCATCAATAATAAAACATTCAATATCAAAGTTTTCAACACAATGGACCCCTTTCAACTTTCAAGCTATAAACTTTCCATTTGAAGCTGTAGACTTTCCATTTCCAAATATGAATATTCCAAGTAAGTTATGTTATAATGAATACTGCTCACAGCTTATTAATCAAAATATAATTTCTTCATTATTACAAGACTTTTTGGAGAGAGCTCGTAAATGCACTTTCATTTTTCACAAATGAAGCTTCTCCTGTGACATTTTAAACACAAAATTCATTCAACTTTGTGGAAAAGTCAACAATATCCTTACTACTGATTATAGGTTTAGAAGTTTTACAGAGTATCACAATCTTTTAAAAAAATTCACATCTACACTATAATTCCTTTGGAAGTTGTTTAGAGTAATAAGGAACAGGTTTAGTGTATTTTCCACCATTGGTTTTTACCTCCTGTTAGTTCAAGCTGTTATTAAATATAATTATTATTATGATTGATTTTAGCTATATAACAGTTTTGTGTATGGAATGACATTATATTATTAGTTGGATTATATTACTTTTTGCTAATTGCTTTTTTAGCATGTTTATGATTGTTCTAACTTTCCTTTTTAAGTCTTATTATTAAAATTCTTGAACTTTATTGAGGCTTATCTTTTTGGCTTTTACAGGAGATTTAACTTATTGCTTCCTGTTGCCTGCTTCGTGTGTTTTGTGGAGGATGGAGATTAGTTGGAGTGAGAATAGTTGTGTTCGACATACTTTGTAATATGTTTAACATATTGTTTTATTTCTATTACATTTAACATTTTAATATTTTCGTTACAGAACCAATATCCTACATATTTATTCTACAGTTTGGGTATTGATTTCATTACTTATTTGTTGTATTCATAAAAGTTAGTTTTTGTCTGTACTCTTGGTGATGTTTCTGTTACTTGAACAGTAACATATTTTGAGTAATTTGTCTCATAACCACACTCCTCTGAACTTATACTGATGCATCAAGTTTAGTGAGTTTTCATTGGTCAAGAGACATCGTTAGAGAGAGAGTTGGGGAAAGTTCAGCTTAACACAAATTTACAGATGTTACAATGTCCAAAGAAAATAAAATCTACATCAGTGCTTAAAGCCATAAGCTAATGATTGTATGTTCTCTAAGTAAGGCATATTTAATAATCTCTTTATTGCTTCTTTCATTAACAATATTGATTAGAATGTTTAATATGTATAATTTTTTAATTTAATCTGTAGTATTATACTTTTATTATAGAGATTGTTTTGCATTTTTTGCTTAATATATGTATTTAGGACTAACCTAAATCTTCTAACATGGTTGAACCTAGTGAGATTTATTGGGATTTAGGCCAAAACTTTTACAGCAAGGGTACTGAACTAATAAAACAATGCACTCTGCTGATCTTAATAAGTAAGAATGGAAGAAAAGTATATTTAATTAGCTATACTCATTACCAGGGTGATTTTTTTAACTTTACTCTAAGTAATGACCTTGCACTTATTGAAAGTTAATAATAATAATTGCTATAAATACTGATAGTTAAAATTTTTCATTGTTTGATCATAACTTGATCACTGGCATTTTGAGTTCTCTGGAATATGGATGGCTTTCTCGTGAAGTTTGTGATAATATGATCACCACTTGGCCTGTGAGATTGTGTGCTATAGAACATTTATGGTGCTCATCTGAATTCTTATTGTATCTTTACCATATATATACACCTGGAAAAAAGTTAAGCACCCCCAAATATTTTTCAGGATTGCTTATTGAAAATAAGGTTTAATTTTCATGATGTTGAGCAATGTTCATAATTTCAAACATAGTTAAAAGGATGTGAGTGTTCAGGTGTGACATTTAA
>NW_013665841.1:151914-157034 GCF_000517525.1 Limulus polyphemus | reverse complement strand
CGAATCTGAATCACTTGAAAAAACACGGGGGTGCTTAACTTTTTTCCAGGTGTATATAATTGGTGTTGTGGACCATCAACATTTCTGTAAGGAATTTTCTATTTTGAGACTTACATCTTATTTAGGGATGTCTTGAATATTATGAGGCATGCATATTCTTTGGATGATATTCTTAGTTCATCAGTTTTGTCTTGATAATGGAATCCTGAGAAACATTGAATATATACAGTTTTTTTGTGAAGCCTTTAGTTCTCTTATTGTACCTTTACAATGAATATTCTGATTGATATTAGATATGGATTGTTTTTATGTAAGTTTTGTTTTGTCTTGTCACAGTGTGACCATAGTATCCTGAGTGTTATGAGGTGTAAATGATTTTCTGACAACAGCTTTAACATGAATATTTTGGGTTTTATAGATTAATAATAAGTTGATAGTGAATTATTTTATGTTTTTGAGTGAATATTAACACACTTAGTGCTGCCTCGGAGATCGATACCTATGCCATGTGCCATAGTTTTTTTTATAGTTTTTATTAGTAGCATTTTAATAATGCAAAATAACATCAGAATATTTATGAGCAAATATGCTTATTCAATTAAAATCTGTACCATGATGCACATGAGTGTCATTGGCACTGCAACTAGAATTATTTTGAGTACCACATGATGCACATGTGCATCATTTATTTCGTATATCTTGGCATGGTTTTTGGGTATGTTTTGAATGTATATCCATGGGAATATCACATCAAAGTTTCTGTGTTGCTTTGAATTGTTTCTTATAATGGGTTTTGAAGGAGCACTATTTTTAAGTCAACCAGAAAATATATATATAAAATAAAAAATTTACATCCAAGCAAAATTTCAATGAGAGGAGACCCTCACACAAGTACCATCATAGCAGAACTGACTTTTAACATGTGTTTAATGTTTTAGTTGATACACGTTTCAGAAGCACTGGCTAACATACCTTTGGACACACATGTATTTAGTAGCAGTGAATGTGTTGAGTGTGGATTTACCAATTTTTGTCAAGAGTCTGGTTTCATGTGAATTTTTTAATTTGTTGACAACAATTTAACAATTAATATCTTCATTGCTACTGGATATTGATAATTTTCTTCTACCTTTTTAGTTGGCTGACCATACATTAACCATGGACCTTGAGACCTTTGTCATCATCACCAGAAATGAGTGTCGTAGATTCAGTTGCTATGTGTACAGACTGTTTCGACCTAATGTAATGAAAGATCCACTGTTAGGTAGTAGATCAAAGAAAGCAAAGACCAAGAAGAAGAGGATCAAAGATAGCTCTAATACTGTAGCAAGTTTTATTAACTTTGTATAATAAAGGTCCCCCATTTTAACATGACAAAACATTGGAAAAGGGTTTTATATTTGGATGTTTTTATTGAAACGGTGGAATATAAGAATTAATATTCCTTAAATATTCAGTGACCTTATTGATGAAAAAAATGGTCATCTTCTTTTTGTGAGCCTAAAAACTTTCTGGTTGGGCATTGCATATTTACTATGTAAATATATTTGTTTTTAAAGATGAACAAGGCAATGTTTAAATTTTCTTAGAATATTTTCTTGACATGTAGTATCTAGGAAAGCACCCAGGTAACCTTTCTGTTTGGTTATTGGTGCTCACTGCCATCAAGCTGATTTTATACCTTGCTCAGAATAATTAATTGTAAAGTTTGTCAACAGAGTTAACCATTCACTGTAAAATAGGTGCATAAGGTTTAGTTAAAATATATTTGTTCTTTTTAGTGTTAATGAACAATAGGTTTATCAGTTCACAATAACACTTAATTAACATGTTGGATATGTATTTTCATTGTTGAAAATCTGATGAGTCTTGTTTTTTTGTATATAACTTTACAGTTTGCTATAATTGTAAGTAAGAAATTTCTACACAACTATTTGTAGACAAAATGTGTTTTGTAGTCTGTTCACCTTCATTATTGTCATTGCTTCAACCTAACATAATTATGAAGATATAACGATTTGTTTTTAATAAAGTAATTATATAAACTGAGTCCAACACTAGTGGTTTTTACTTCATTTAAAAGTATCTGAAAGTAGCACTACTTTTAACAATTAGGAGTAACATTTATTACAAGTCAGATTCAAATGCAAAAAACAATTTACTGGTTTAGTTAAACAACTGAATGTACCATTATTATTTGGATAACAAGATATTTTTTTACCATGATACAAGTTCTTTTCTTGATATAAACATTAGAAAATATCAGTTTCACTTTTAAACAACTTGCTTCTGCAAACAGAAGTAAAATTATGCCATTCTGTCTCTCAAGATGTATCAGTAACACAGTCCCTACTTATCATTATCACTTCTAAGTGCCATTATTATTTGAATATGATGAATTGTTATGTGTGAAAACTGTTATATTTCTAGTAAATAACATCAAATCATTGTCATCACTTGTAAGAAACATTATTATTTTAATTAATTAACTCTTAGTAACTGAAATACAATATTTTTATTGAAATTAACATCATGGTTGAGTATGTTTTTTTTTTTTAAGTTCAGAACTAGAAAAAAAATTATAACTTAAAAAAACTGTTATATTATAGAATCCACACTCTGAGCAACCAGAATGCTTGGAAAATTGGTTTCTTCATTTTTAAGTTTATTCATGGATTTATCCTGTTTCTATATATAATAAACAAAGATGTGTGCATAACCTTAAAAACTTAGTTTAAAGAGCTATTATAAATTGATTTTGGATATTTTATGAGCATTTTACATTAATATTAACAAATTTATAAATGAAACTATGAAGATGTTTACTACAATAGGTTTTTCAGTTTGTAATGTTGACTTAGTCTGAATACACAACCACTAGGTGTTAGTGTTGTAATTAATTTGGTATATTTTTTGTTAGAACACTTCCAGAATTTTATCAAGAACTATCTTTTCTTATATATTGGCCTGGCATGGCCAAGTGGTTAGGGAAATCAACTGACAGTCTGTGGGTTCGAATCCCCATCCCACCAAATATGCTCGCCCTTTCAGCTGTGGGGGGTATTATAATGTAATGGTCAATCCCACTATTAATTTGTAAAGGAGTAGCCCAAGAGTTGGTGGTGGGTGGTGATGACTAGCTGCCTTCCCTCTAGTCTTTCAGTGCTAAATTAGGGATGGCTAGTACAGATGGCCCTCGTGTAGCTTTGTGCAAAATTCAAAGCAAACAAACAATTCTTATATATCACAGTGGGAAGGTATGAGAACGAGAACTAGAGTATATTAGGATCAACTTGTATTTTTTTTTAAATGATAGATCTTTCTAGTCTCTCTTTATTGGAAAGATGAATATTACTATGAAACTGAACTTACGGTTCCAAACAGTTTTGTAATTTCCATTACATGGTAAAATTTCTTTTAAAAATTATTGAATTAAAGTTCTTTAAGCCTGAGCCATTCTTTTAAAATTAACTTCTCACCACATCAAAGTTGTTTGTTTTTTTTCATGTATCACTGTATAATATAAAGTTCTGACACTTGGAACTAGCTTAAGTAATTGAACTTTACTTTTATTATTAATATTTTTCATCTATGGCAATTATTAATCATGGCAATCCTAACATCAATAGCAATTATTTAATTCCATCAGGAGTTATAGTAAACCCGACCAGAGTTGTTTCTAATAAAAGCTAATTAAATGTAGAATTAAACAGAAATCAGAAGTAAAAGCCACAGCTGTTACTGGTTGGTTTGATTTCTCAGTTAAATTTAAATAGTAATGAAAAGTAATTATTAATTAAACCTATTTAAATAATAAATAATCTTTGGAATGATTTTTTGGTACTTAGAAATGTTAGAGGTTCTAATTATTCATAAAACTGCCAGCTTCATGTCAGAGTTTGTTCTTATATTTTTATTTTTCTCTTTAAAAACAAAAATTCACTAAATGAATATTTTAATTTAACTAAACAATTTGTTTCTTTAATGGAAAAATTGACTTTCCACAGAAATATCTATAGTCACTACATAGTTTATCAAAAGTTGAATTTTTTTCATCTTGACTGAGCTAACAACTATTATTTTTAGAAATAGTATGATTGTGGGTATAATTTTAAGTTTTATTTTTGCTTAGGTTCCAAGAAACTCCTTTGTATCGGAACAAATAGTGACTTTAATAAGATTTTGGCGTGTGTGATAGATGTCGCCACCATTACCTTTTCAGTTTTAGCACTATCACATCCAGGTTTCGGCCTTACAATTTTTTAAGAGAGAGCCAGAAAGCTGTATTATTGAAAGATAATGATGAATAAGAGTATAAAACAGGAGTTGATCATAATGCACTCTATTTTTCATTACTTCTGTCCAATAATGATAAAAGGAAGCATTTGTGTTTATGAAAGACTAGTGCTACCTTCGCTGTGAAAATCCTTTATTTAAATGTTTAATAGAAATTGGATAAATGAAGATAAATAAAAATATTGATTGTTTTTGCTTCCTATACATCAGTGCAATGCACTAAAAGGAACCAAACTAATGTGTGCCTCGTCTAGCGGAAATGTGTTACCATTTTCGCCTGCTTATGCTAATGAAGCCGGATTTCAGCATAGGTTTTTATGTGTCGTTTTCATACGGCTGGGACTTAACTTTACTTGAACTTGGTTAATATAATATTTCTTCTCCACGGAAAAATTAAATGTGTGTTTTATGGCACTCAAATCGTCAAACAGAAAGATAACGTGGATATTGTGAAGGAGGTTGGGCGTGGCTTCTGCATATTAGCGTGCTCGGACTATGAATTCCAAAAATGGTTTGCAGTACATTGCTGCAAGTCACCTGCTATGTCAGTGGTAAGTTTACGGGCTTACATTGCTATAATTCAGGATTTGATTCCACACGGTAGGCAGAGCGCAGATAATCCATTGCGTAACTTTTAGTTGAAACAACAACAACCGTTACTACACAAGCGCACTCTACTCTGTGGTGCCGTAGGTGCGCCATAAGAGTGACAGTCAAATACACCTATTTTCTCAAACAAGAGTTAGCGGTGGGTATTGTTGAGTAGCCAACTGCCTTCTCTCTAGTTTATCAGAAATTAGGGAGAGCTATATGCTAAAAATTAG
>NW_013665841.1:116304-150929 GCF_000517525.1 Limulus polyphemus | reverse complement strand
AAGAAAAGAAACTTGCATGTCAGGCTATACTGATAAGGCTTTGACCAAGAAAAGAAACTTGCATGTCAGGCTATACTGATAAGGCTTTGACCAAGAAAAGAAACTTGCATGTCAGGCTATACTGATAAGGCTTTGACCAAGAAAAGAAACTTACTTGTCAGGCTATACTGATAAGGCTTTGGCCAAGAAAAGAAAATTACTTGTCAGGCTATACTGATAAGGCTTTGGCCAAGAAAAGAAACTTACTTGTCAGGCTATACTGATAAGGCTTTGGCCAAGGAAAAGAAACTTACTTGTCAGGCTATACTGATAAGGCGCGCAAATATTTATGAATTAACTTCAAGGTTACAGGATTGAGTATGTTATATCAAAATGAGTTTGTGAATATGTAAATCAGTAAGTCACATGATAACCGTGATAAGTCTTCCAGTCATACCTCGCTTTCAACCATTGGATACATCGAGCAACTGGAGAATGAAACTAGTACCTATGTTATTTCATACGAACATATAGTGGTCATATCGCCGGACCAGCGCATGTAGATTTTTGCGCGATCGTATTATTTAAATTGGCGTTCGTAAACCATCATACTCGCAACTAGATGGATTATGAGAATTCCAGCAAGGAGGAATATTATGCTGTAGGCATGAAAGTCTTATGACGGAGCTAGTGAAAGCTGTAAGTCTTCTGTTGTGATACGTGGTCGTCAGATAGAGAATAATCAGACGTGGCGACATAGACTATAACGATGTGGTGAGGCTCTAAAATCATTTTAATATAACGTACTCAACCCTCTTTGGAGTATCATAGTCAGCGCTTGTGATATTTATGATGGATAAATCATTCAGCTTAGACATGCTGACTTTCGTAAGTAGATATTTCGTAAACAAGTGCTGTTTTTTTTTATTATTCTAACACTGATTAAGTGTTGCACGTTTTATATCATACTCTTCAGCAGTTAGTAATTATCATTACAATTGCAAAAATGTATTCTGTATGAGTTCAGTTTTCTTCATACCTATTTTGCTAGCAGTAATCTCTTCGAAACCAGAATCTTGAAAGACGAATTATTTCAGATTGGATACGGACTTCGGGGGTGTTGATTTCAAGCAGGCTTCGATGAAAACTAGGGAAACTTCTCCCATCAAGCTTTTTTCCATTACTAGATGAAAGGAAGATAAAACAAAAATGGGCAAGCTCTTTGGCATTGTCTGCATGTTCTTGATTAATTCAACACATAAAGTTTGTGGTACGTGTTCGGTTTGGATCATCGTATTTTGACAACAAAAACCCGATATATACATTACAGTGTCTTTGTATATACAGGCTCATCGATTGTGTGCTAGAATGAACTGACTGAAAACCCTGTTGAAACAACTAGAGATCCATAAACATAAGTACAAAGTTCGCTTTCTCTTTGAGAAACTTCGTTATCTTATTCATAAATACGTTGTCCATGTACTTGTCTCAGTCGACCTTTGAGGTTCTTAAGTAACTAACAGTAAATTATATATTTTATATTTTACTTTGTGTAATTTGTTTTACACATTTCATGTGTAGCATTTTGAAACCTTGTACCATGTAGACTTTTCGTCCTTCCCTACTCTAGTATTGTTAAAAAAGACCGATCAGTTTCGGTAGAAGCACAAAATAACATCAAATCTATACTACATGAAAGTATACTTTGTCAAGTCTACAGAGTCCAAGCTTTCCTTGATGCTCTCTGGTTTAATTCTAATACGCCGCCACTTGCCTTTCTATAACCTCGATATGATGTCCTTTCTTGACACTTGAATTATTTTTTCCCATTCTACATTCCATCTTGGTAGTTTTGGTCTTCGAATCAGCTCATGGTTTCACGTATACTCAATGTTGCTACCGCTTAAGAATTGTGCAAATTGGTAAATAAATGTAAGTGCTAACTAAAACCAAGAACAAAAATTTCACCCATGCTTAACTACACGCGTATGTAATATCCACCCACTGAGGCCTCAAGTCCTATAGTTTAGTTTTATATTTTCTTATGAATTTATAAGTGACGACGTTATGAAGGCGCCGTCTGTACAATGCGGTCATGAACTACAGAGGATTAAATGTGAGTTATGACTAGAAGCTATATTTTGGTGAACTTAAACTATATCGGCCTCGTTTTCATACGGAAATCCTTCTTGGCTGTCTTTCGTATTGTTGGACAGCTTTTTTACACTGACATTTGTGTTCGCTGATTTTCACCTGTTAAAAGACGTCACACTTTGCTTACTACTCTATAGTACGAAATGTTTCATACCTCTTTCTGGGTGGTTCTGGTGCCACAGTTTGATCTGTTTTATTTTGTTTTCAAATAGCATTAACTACAAGGTATACCCCTATCTTAGTTCTAAATCCCTGATCTGAACACATATTATAAACTGAATGTATTTTGCGTCTGAAAGGGCTGTTACATACTCTTCCCAAAAGCGATACATTTTTAGTGTCATCACACTACTTGCGAAACTGTAAACAAAATCAAAATTTAGTTTAATACATGTAATTACAAAACGAAATTATATCGCCTGTGGTTGTCAGTATAAACATATAAACTTAAACAGTCGTGAATATCTAATAACCTTCAACTATATATTCAGGGATCTGTGTAGGTTACTATGTTGTGGAAGGAGGTCTGGTAGTCTTTTCAGTCGAGTTTTTAATGGCCAAACCCATGAATATAATAACTAAATGGGAAAAGTGGCAACAAAAACTCATTGTAATAACTCAAACTAATTCAAGATCGATGGAGCACCACTAATAATGATCATGCTCGCTTTGTGGAATTGACTGTGAATTTTCATCGAAGTTAAAGATAATAGGAAAACAATTTTACTGTTTATGAATTTTATTAAAGAAGTGGCATTTTTTATAACTCAGTAACTGCTTGTGACTTATGAGCAGAGTACAGTGTAGTGTCCAGCTTTGGAAACAATATTAGCTCATTGTAATCTTCTCAAGAAGAGCCAAAAACATTATCCGCTGTTTGATCAACATCAACCAAGAATAACAACTAAAACGACCCAGGGAGTTATAAAAACATGAATAAAACACATGGATTTTTATTCTCCAATGCAGAATAATTGGTAGAGCATCTAAGGGGAAGTCGTTATGGAACATATATGTGGCGATGTGCATTTGTCTTCAAACCGAATATTCCACTCATACTTAAAATGGCTGAAATATAAAAGACGAGCCCTTAGTTTCAGGTATGCACACAAGGAATTCTATGTATGTTTCTTTCTTGGAGCAATATGTCAGTGCTTAGCATGCTCAGTCTCTAGTCATACCCACCTAGAATGTCCGTTGACATTAGTTAGGTGTATGGGCGCGTAAATAATTAATGTATATTGCAATACTTATCAAGACACATTCCACGATATTGTTAACAAGGAATATAGTGTTTATGGATTCTGGTGTTTAAGCAACCATCATTAGACTAGCATTTATAGTAACATATAGTGAATGCGCACTACATACGATGAAAAGCCGAATAGGGTAAAATTTGTTATATGATGAAAGGTATGATGGAGTAACATTTGTTATCTGATGAAAGGTTTGATGGAGTAACATTTGCTATATGATGAAAGGTCTGGTGGACTAAAACTTGTTAAACGATGACAGGCCTGATAGACTAAAGTTTGGTATATTATAAAAGATCTGATGATGTAAAGTTTGTTATATTATTAAAGGCCTGATGGAGTAAAGTCTATTAAATGATGAAAAACCTTATGTAGTAAAAATTTTAAATGATAAAAGGCCTAATGGGATAAAGTCTGTTAAATGATAAAAGGCTTAATGGGATAAAGCTGTTAAATGATGAAAGATCTTATGTGGTAAAGTTTGTCAAATGATAGAAAGCCTTATGTGGTAAAATTTGTTAAATGATAATTTTACCACATAAGACCTTTCATCATTTAACAGACTTTACCACATAAGACTTTTTATCATTTAACAAACTTTACCACATAAGACCTTTCATCATTTAACAGACTTTATCACATTAAGCCTTTTATCATTTAACATACTTTATCCCATTAAGCCTTTTATCATTTAACAGACTTTATCCCATTATGCCTTTTATCATTTAACAAATTTTACCACATAAGGCTTTCTATCATTTGACAAATTTTACCACATAAGATCTTTCATCATTTAACAGACTTTATCCCATTAAGCCTTTTATCATTTAACAGACTTTATCCCATTATGCCTTTTTGTTAAATGATGGAAGGTCTTGTAGAGTAAGATTTATTACATAATTAAAGGTCTTATGGAATGGAAATGTGTTGTTAATGTTGCATAGTCGTTATAATAATTTTTTCTTTTGTTTTTGGTTATGTTCAAGGAATAGAATACCCATAAAATAAAAGAATTTGACTCAAAATTCACCATGCTTGGCTAAATGGTAAGGCAATTGTAACTGTGTATATGTTTATATATATATATATTGGTGTACTTTGGTGACAGATTTTCTTGTAGGCAGATTTTGTTGAATAAGACCGATCTACAACCTTGATGATGAACTTTCAAACTACGTCCAAATTTTCACATTTACTTGACGTTATCCACCATGACCCATATATGTACATGGAGTTAACCTATTAGAACAGGTGTACTACTAGGACAAGTACATGTACTTGGGGTTTTCTAGTAGAACCTTATATGTATGGAGTATCTTCTATATGATTATACCCAGACTTATTTTGTACCAACCTTGTGTATATCATTTTGGCTCGTATGGGAGCTGGGATCCCTACTTTGGGAATAAGTTTTACTTTTCATTCCTGTTCCTTATCTTGGAATGGAGATTTGACGTATTATTTTAATATTACTGTTACCCCATGCAAAGTTGTTGCTGTTTTGTGAATAGAAGGTAATTATGATAGACAATGAATATCCATCTATGCATGGGTCCTAATTTTGTTAATATATCTGCAACCAGGGAATATGCATCAAAGAAACTGCGTGAAATTGTCAACACCACGTTACATTTCATTCATTTTACTCTGTACCTTGTGCTTTGTTTAATTTTTCTGTCCTGTGAGTATGACGTTCTTTTTTTTCCTGATTTTAAAAGTCATGACACGTTTAAAGATGCAATTCTGGTACGCTCACTCTGACTCATCATTAAAAAAAATCAACTTAATTTGGATGTTATATGTCATCTGCACAGGATATTTATACAGATATATATAGTTGTATTTAAACATTTATGAACCATATGATGATACATATCTTCAGTAGTTCTGGGAACACGGAGAAGCGTGGGTCTTTGATGTAGTGCTTCCATTATGTCAACTCCTATACTACGAGTTAGTATAAATATATATATTTGGTTTGGTACATTGACATCACAGATATATGGCTTTCTATATACGTATATAGTACGCTAGGATGGTGCTGCCAATTTTACTGTAGTATCAGATTTCTACTAGACTGAAGATGAAAAAAGTTGCTGCTAAAGACGCTAGATCCGCTCAACTTTCTGCGTGATTACATACTTTCCTTGACAGAATGCTCTGGATGATTGGTTATTTTTCTAGTTTTGCCTAAGCTAAACTGAAATTCAAGTTGTTATTCCGCAAATTATTCCTCAGTAACGGGCTCCGTCGAAATATTGTGACGTTGGTGCAATTTTCACGACGTATATAGACAACAAGAAATGTAATAGAATTTATAGAAATTTAGCGAATGTACAGATCAGTGAACCGTTACTTCCGTGTGTAATTTAATATATACATATATATTTAACTAATGAGAAACAGTTAAAAATGAAACCTTGTATACAAAAATATAGAAGTAATAGCTATGGATTGTTTTAAGTTTTTACCCAATTGATTTAATGAAGATTAAGATAGCGTTTAGGTAACAACATTTATGAAACAAAAACGTAATGATGCCCAAAATATACAAACATTGTAGTGTTAAGGAGTTGATGTAAAATATAAGCTCTACACTTAAATGACTAAAAGAAGAGTTGTTAGTTTGAAGTAATAAGACTGATCTACACTTAATGTCCTAATCTGAATATTGATATAATCAATAAGGTAAGGCATTCTATAGTTGATATTTTACAATTACCAATGTAAGACCGTTTTACAGTTTGTGCACTCGTTAGACTGTTCTTTAGTTGCTGCACTGTACAGCTGATAGTCTTACAGTGATCAATGTAAGACTGTTTTACAGTTTGTACTCTAGTAAGGCTGTTCTGTAGTTGCTACGCTGTACGGCTGACTAGTTTTACAATTACCAATGTAAGCCTGTTTTACAGTTTTATGTTCCAGTAAGACTTATATAGTTGATGCACTATAAAGCTGATAGTTTTACAACTACCAATATAACGCTGTGTTACGGATAGAGTACTTGGACTTATGGTTTTATAGGTAATAAAATAAGATTGTTCGGTAGTTACTGCGGTGTACTCGTACTGATAGTTTTTACACTTAATGAAATAAAACTGTTTTACAGTTAGTGAATTAGGACCGGGGGTTTTACCAGTAAAGTTATAAAACTACACTTAGTAAAACAAACGTAATAAGTTCAAAATTAATAAAAACAATCTTTTAAACTTTGTGCAATAATTCTACTATAGGTTTCTACAGTTCATAAAATATGGTTCTTTGACATCGTGCGGATAAATTCTAATAATGAAACGGTCTTACATTGGTAATTGTAAAATATCAACTATAGAATGCCTTACCTTATTGATTATATCAATATTCAGATTAGGACATTAAGCGTAGATCAGTCTTATTACTTCAAACTAACAACTCTTCTTTTAGTCATTTAAGTGTAGAGCTTATATTTTACATCAACTCCTTAACACTACAATGTTTGTATATTTTGGGCATCATTAATTCTAATTTGTTAACTGACTAACTAAGACTGTCCTTTAGTTAGAGCGTAAATCTAATAGTTTCAAAGGTAATAAAGGTAATAAAAATTGTTCTTCGATTAGAAAGTAAATCTAATAGTTTCAAAGGTAATAAAGTAAGATTGTTCTTCGGTTAGAGAGTAAATCTAATAGTTTCAAAGGTAATAAATTAAGATTGTTCTTTGGCTAGAAAGTAAATCTAATAGTTTCAAAGGTAATAAAGGTAATAAAAATTGTTCTTCGATTAGAGAGTAATTCTAATAGTTTACAAAATGATAAAGTAAAATTGTTCTTTATTTAGAGAGTAAATACTAATAGTTTACAAAATGCTAAAGTAAAATTGTTCTTTATTTAGAAAGTAAATCTAATAGTTTACAAAATGATGAAGTAAGATTGTTCTTTAGTTAACGAGCTAAATGCAACAGTTTTACAACAAGTAACTCTGACTAATAGTTCTTTTGTTTGTTTTACAGTGAGTGTGTGATATTTCTGGATAAGGAACAGGCATGTAAATAGATTCCGTTCAGAGAATAACAATAGAAAATAACGATAGAGCTACTATGAGATTGGTCTTTATTCCTTGAAATCTAGAATAGGAATATATACTGAAGTTAGAACCCTATCTCAAAAAACCAGCATCAGATCTGATAGTTGGACCATTTACAATAAGACTGTTCTGGATACAAGTAACTCTAACATCCCATGTGGCAGTCGACTGGTTGCTTTACTTGCTCCATTGTGGTTTATAAAAGTCCATCCGAGTTAATGAGATAAATCAGGTAGTCTAGGTTAACACCAACTATAAAGACTACATGCCTAGGGCCATGTTTGAGTATTATCAGTAATGAACTTCCTGGCTGCATAAGAAACTTTATAAAATGAAAGAGTATCTAGAGTTAACTCAAATTTATACCATGGTGTAGTTTATCATATAAACACATCACAATGATTTATAACTTGATAACAAGGAACCCACTTTTAAGAAACTAAAAGTGCTGAGGATGATAAAATCTTGTCGAAACGTCGTACCTTTGTAATAAAGTTTTTCATTACCCAGTCAAGCCGTCTCAAAACTTTTAGACACTACAATGATGTTAAACTATTATTCAGTTATCTAATGATAAGTTTCTACGCTTAATAGTTCTACAGTTATTCAATTAAGAATCTTCACGGTTTTGCTGTAAACAACTTGTGAAACAAAATTATTTGTTGTGTAGTTACAATAAGCCTACTAGTTTTAGTAAGTAATAAGAATGAACTGTCTAACAGGTAGTTCAATTAGATTTGTTCTTAAATTTATTGCTCATTTCTAATGTTTAAAAATTATTGTTACTTAAAACTGCCATTTGAAGTTTGTTTGTAATTAAACACACAGCTACACAGAAGGATATCTGTGCTCTGCCCACCACGGGAATCGAAACCTGGTTTCTAGCTTTGTAAATCATCAGAAATATTCGCTGTGCCAGTGGGGGGTTTGAAGTTATATAACAGCCACGGTATACAAATATCGTGAATTGGTATTATTCATTCACTAAAAAGCTTATTTCCAACCATTTTGTGTCTGTGGGTCTTTGAAGAGGGTGAGCCATTCTTACATCCTACCTTTGAAAAAGTTGGAATTTCTTGAATAGCATAGCTGTGATGTCTATTTTTGGTTTATCCTAACATGAGTTAAAACTTTTTTTTTTCTCTGTGTAGAATGAAATAACTTATCATGACGTTTTTATGATATCGTACGTAATTAAAGGGACTGACTGGCACTCTCACTGATTCAATAAGACAATATAGTTTTATATAACTCCCATTTGAGGTGAAAGCAAATGGTAGATTTTAAGAGGCCTCTTAATAGGAGAAATATTCTTTCGTGCAGTGAGCGAATTTCTACATCATAACGTTTCGGTTTTACTGGCTGCGATACATCCTAACAAGAACGAAGTCCGTAGAGACATCATCAGTTTCTGTCATGCGGTGATCGTAACGAAATTTCCTTGTGAGTCCCTGGTTGGCCCTAAACACTAGGATTATACCTTACAGCGACTGTCGAAGTCAGCAAGGGAATCATTTCTTTCCGCATTTTACGATCAGCCTAATATGACTTTTCATCCGTTTCACGGCGGACTCTTTTCCCTTCAGAGCCTGCGGTATTTCCAGTACTACTGTATAACCCTGGTAATAACAATTCTTTCTACACTGTCGACTTTTACAACCTCTCAAAAACATCTACCGATATATTTTTTAATGCATATTGTTAGAAATGGTAAAAAAATGTTACATATCTTTCATATATTTATGAATTGTAAGTTGTTTACGTAAAGCATACACGTTGTTGACGATTGTCGTCTTTAATTATACTGGAATTGAACGTTCCATTTTACATATGCATCTGTATATGTTTGTTATTCTAATATATAAATACATTACCTCCTCGGTAACTGTATGTAATGCCTCACGTTTATATCTATATAGCGTGAGTAAATGAATACGTCTGCGTGTGTTATATACAGTTAAAGATATGAGGAGGCAAGACATGGTTTTCTAATATTAAACTAATTTATCTGTACAAAGATTATTCAGCGTTGTAACGACCGGTATAACGTCCAGTTGTTCTTTACCAACAAAAAAAAAAAAAGGCATTGAGAGTGCAGCTATTTGTGCTAGTAATTACTAATGGTAGTATTCATACCTCATTGAAAGAAATTTATAAAAAGTGAACATTTTCTAAAAAAGGATTTTTTTTTTCTGGGAAGTACTGCACGGGAAAAGTGTTCGGATTGTGTTCTTTGGCCATATGCAACTCATTGCATCAAAAGGATTCAATGTATAGGGCTCGAAATATTAATAAATTGTACTGATATAAACTGTAATATATTAAAAGTGGTACCGTGTATTGAAAAAAATAATAGTTTTGTTAAAAACTCTAGTTTCTCATTACTACATTTAAATATATAATCAAACCCCCACAGACAGTCCTAGTAAAAGTCGTGTTCTTGTTGTGAGGAGAATACTTTTATTTAAAATTGTGTTCAATTATAAAGAAATGGTTGTTGCATATACCACAGTTATTTTTCTAATTGTCTGAATCTTGAATACCCAAAGTGGGAAAATTTCCATGGATTTTTGTTTGTGTTGCCATTCAGTAGATGGCGCAGGAGTTTTAGTTAGATACATAGATACTGACATACACGCTACGTTCATTATAGTAAGATTGTTGCACTATCCTCACGGTAATGTTATCGAACGTTTTTTGTTGTTCTATAGTAGTTTACATGTATTTAACACACACGCTACGTCCATTATAGTAAGATTGTAGCGCTATCCTCACGGTAATGTCATCGAACGTTTTTTTGTGTTCTATAGTAGTTTACATGTATTTAACATACACGCTACGTCCATTATAGTAAGATTGTTGCACTATCCTCACGGTAATGTCATCGAACGTTTTTTGTTGTTCTATATAGTTTACATGTATTTAACATACACGCTACGTCCATTATAGTAAGATTGTAGCGTGAACGTTTATTAGAGAACTTTGAATCATTCCGTTTGTAACATATTTACGAAACTCGATAGGATTGAATAATTGAGGGAAGATGCAAAGGAATTTTATATTTTTATAATTTGAAGAAGATACAAGACTCGGATAAGATGAATATATTAGTTCCAGACTATCGCTAAGGGCGCTAGCAAATCGCATAACAGTATATAAATCAAGGCTTCTGGAAAGGTCAATTTAAAACCGACCTACATAAATGTTACTTTCACTTAACGTGAGAGAGTAACACACAAGTTAGATACAATTATCATGCAACCTTGCTTAATATATATATATATAATGTGTTTTTTAATTGTTTTTAACTCATCACAGTGAAATTATATTCATATAGGATTTGTAGAACAAGAAGGATTGATGCTTCTAATATACAAAAGGTTGAGCACGTTTTTTTAAATTCGATTTTGCCTACTTGAATAAGCAAGTCGCGTGACAAACATAGCCGGTATCAAGACGTGGTAAAATGATATGTATAAGAACTACATTTTGATATTCTTTTACGCTACGTAGGTTGTATGATGCCATCGAAAACTGATTCGACGAATTCGAACACAAAATATTAGTTGAATCAGATAATAACGATGTGTTCATATTGGAGATTTTCCTTGTGCTTAAGGGCATTATAAAACAAAGGAATATGGATTTAGAGCACCAGATCCACCCAGTAAGAGACCTGAAAGAAATCGTATCCCAACCGTGATAAGCAAAATACGACGTCTTGTAACAGGTAAGAATTCACGAACAGAAAGGCCAGTAGAAAAATCCGTCTAAGTGCTCCAAGGAATAGTAGACAGCGTAATCAAGAAGGATCTTCGTCTGGTTTACAAAAATAAGGCTTCCATTCACACCTCCCGTTCAACAGTTGCATATCTCAATCAGCTGGAGACTAAACGGGTTTTCTTGCTATACATACCGAGTCTCGGTCGCAGGCCTATGGATTTATGTGCAATTGAATTGTTGAAACCCATAGTGCCCGTACACTAAATGGCATATGGAAAGCGTACATGGACGAGAGATATTCTTTAGACATGGCAGTTTCACAACGAAGCAATAGAAACTATGTTGCAGAGCTATTGTCAAGTGTATGATCGATCGTGGCGACATGAACTGTAACGACGTGTAGGTATCATTTTAATATCATGTACTGAATCTTAGTATTCTTTGGTAAATTATTCAACAGACAAGTTGTTCAGGATAATGAAAATAAGTATGAAGCCCAGTTTATCATTTATCCTTGAGTTATACTGATTTGGGGGAGTTAACCCCTCATCGGTATCTCTGGACAAGGGCAAATCGCAAAATACAAGGCGAAACTCATATAACTCAGTGACAAGATGTACTTTAATACAACTTTTAAAGGATATGACCTTGAATGACCTCAATGATATTATTACAACCCACCAATTCATATCCCTAACAATTATCTTACTATAGTTTTTCCATTTCTTAATTATTTGCCTATCAGTGGATTTCCAATTCACCCGGTATACACATTTCCTGTTAAAGTCTGACAACAGTTAAATTTTGAATGATACATAATCACGTGTATGGTTTTATGATATTCACTGTGGCGAAGATCCTCAAAAGCAACTAATTACCGCAATGATTAGAGGAACGATAGGATATGACTGTCAGGTAAGTCGCAAGTGAAAATAAAGAACTGTGAAAATGATTATCAGTGTTGTAATCAAGGGTGTTGTTTATTTGGAGAATATTTCGTTTAACCTTTAGTGTCTACCATCCCACCACCAGACCCGATTCCCAGCCCCCAATATCAATACTTTACTCACTTCTTTTTGTTACAATTACAACCATAAAACTCCGACTGCATAATCATCACCTGCCGGTGAAATTATGCGATATTCCCATTGTACATCTGCATATTCCAAAACATAAGTTAATAAAGTGGATTCAACTTATGCGAAATTGTAATAAATTATCATAATTATGTACCTGTACTCGTAATTAAATTGAATATATTTTTGTTGCAAGTGAAGTCAAATTAATTATTAGTATTATTTTTAGATAAAGGCATTCTTGTTTACTATCCCCCATGGCTCACCGATATTTCTGCGGACTTACAACACTAAAAACCAAGTTTCGATACTTGTGGTGGGCACAACACCAGCACAAATAGCTCTTTGTGTAACTTTGAGCTTAACCTCAAACAAACGTGTTTACTACAGTTTGTTTTTCATACAATGGGTCCCCCAGTGGCACAGCGGTATGTCTGCGGAATCAAAACGCTAGAAACCGGGTTTCGATACCAGTGTTGGGCAGAGCACAGATAGCCCATTGTGTTGGTTTGTGCTTAATTACAAACAGTCATACAATGGAGTTAGAATACGTCATTGCATGTTGCGACATCCATTGGATATTACCTAGGGTCGGTAATTAATTATTCAGCTAGCGGCATCAGTAATTGGATAACGATAACAAAATTCGTTTACTTTTTAATTATATGGTAGAACTTAATAGCAAATTTGAAATAAAAAATTAATCATAATATTATTTATCAATTGGGAATAGTTTGTTTGTTTGTTTGTAATTAAGCACAAAGTTACACAATGGGCTATCTGTGCTCTGCCCACCACGGGTATCGAAACCCGGATTCTAGCATTGTAAGTCCGCAGACATACCGCTGTGCCACTGGGGGGCTAATTGGGAATAGAAAAACGTATTATGTGGTCTCCTTAACGTGCATTCTGTATATATATTACAAACAGGGCATTCACGCGATCATACTTCAAGTTGTGCCCATCAGAATAAAAATTCGACAGTTTTGTATTCCCATATGAATATCAGGTCAATGTCCTGAGAAGGTGACATAACTAGTCAAGAAAAATTCGATATAACACTAATCAAAATGAACACGGTGTAAAATTGGCGACAGTCTGAAATTTGTGACATTCTAAAAGATTGGTTTGATGCGACCAATATTGAATTTCTAAACCGAACCAAAGAGGAGAAATATAAATAAATTTTAGTATCTTAAAAATAGAGTTATAGAAGGGTAGGTCGGTTACATAAAATATCACAGAATTATATTTTAACATTATTTTCGCAGTCTGTAACGAAATCGAAACTCGGCTCCGAACATACTCTCCATTTTATCCGTGAGAGTTGTGATGTCAGGTCAATCACACTATTCGTTGGTAAAACAGTAGCCTAAGAATAGACAGTGGCTGCTGCCGACTGGTTGCCTTTTCTTTAGTTAGCAGTTTAGAACTAGGGATGGCGGCAGGTAACTGTAGTAGCTTTATCATAAACAAACGAAAAACAAATGGTTTGTAATTGTACACGCTAAAATCAATGTGATGATGTATTTATTTTTTTTATCATGCATACAAGTATAATTTATGTTGACAAGTTCAGACGAACCTGAAAACACAAACAACTATGTCACTCTTCACCTCAGACTTTTATCAAACTTTACTTTCACATTAAAATCGTCATTTTCTGCTTTAGTTCATTTTTGATTTTAGAAACATGCAAAAGATTTTAAATGTAATCAAATTTTCTATATTTCAACTTTAATTTTGTAAATTCACATTCTTTAGTATGTAATTAACCAGTGGAAAATTTGTTCAATGTGTTGATCAGAGAAATGTAATTTAACTGAAAATATAAAAGCAAACTCATCTACATATACGTATATATATATATATATATAAGAGAGAGAGAGAGAAAGAGAGAAAGTTTTTTTTTTATCTGGTGAGTTTGTTTGTTTGAATTTATGCACAAAATTACACAATGAGCTATCTGTGCTCTGCCCACCACGGGTATCGAAACCCGGTTTCTGTAAGTCCGCAGACATACTGCTGTGCTACTGGGGGGCTTATTCTGATGATACTATTAGCCTTGCAATAATTTCAATTTGTAATTGAAATCAACGGATATCTATAACTAGCGAAAAATTAAACTTGGTATAAATCTTATAGAATATTAGAATTTACACAAATATATATATTCTAACTAGTAATGTTGCCATCTGCACCACAGTTTTATGGAATGTTAAAGGATGTCGAGTCAAACACGTGTATACCATAGCTTTCTCAGGTCGAATTTTGTAAATCTATTCTCGTCACGAAATCTGGGTAGAGGCGGCTTGGAATGACTTCATTTAGAGTGTTTTCCGCCGTCAGGTTTCTTCCGGCCGCTAGAAAATGTAATTGTCTTTGGTGTACACTCTCTGCATTCTAATGAGGCTTGGGGACAAAAAAAGTAACTTCTCTAAGTCAGGAGGCAGAGGAGAAGACAGGAGAGGACAAGTAATGCGATAAAATAAGGACGACAGAGTTCTGAAATAGGTATAAATGATGTTGCTGTGACGGCTTTTGTCAACAAGGTCACTCCTATTGTTTCTTTGAAGGAACTACAAGTTCAGAGCAAGTAATTCTATTCAGTTGGACTGAAGCACCCAAAACACTGGGCTTGCCAGTACTTATAGAGTTAGAATACGTTAACTAGATTTTGTTTGTAGGAATGTTGGTGCAAAAATAAAATGTAGGACTTTTCGGGTTCTTTTGTTGTTGTTCGTCAAAAGTACAAAAGAAGAATAAAATAAACATGGGTTATATTTTGGTTGTATGTTAACCGTGTGGGTTATATTTTGGTTGTATGTTAACCGTGTATACTTGCTTGATAAAATTACTTCGATACACTTTAAAAATAAAGCGTGTGTGTGTTTCGGTGTTTTCTAGTAGCAAAGCTACACCGGGCTATATGTTGTGTCTACCGAGGGGAATCGAACCGCTAGATTTAGCATTAGTAAATCCGAAGACTTACCGTTGTCCCACCGAGGGACAAATAATGAAGCTTGGTTTATGTCCTGTTGAAAATAACCTCAGCGTTCATTACACCAGACCTCATAAAATTTGTTTTTTTTTTTTTGTAGTACTGCACAAAGCTACACAATGGGTTATCTGTGCTCTGCCCACCATGTTTCTAGCGTTGTGAGTCCGCAGACATACCGCTGTGCCACTGGGGTGCTACTTCATCAAATGACGAATCTTCAAGTCTTCAGTTTTGTCATTCTTTTCTTCGCATAACACACTAAACATTGTTTCGTAAATAGGTAAACATTTCCATTTCTTCACTGTTGGACTAGAACGACCTAAAAACAACAATAACAACAACAACAAAGAAAAAAAACGAAAATGATCGATTGAACTAAAAATTTATCTCATTTAAAAAAAATAAAATCCTAGACTGCATCACTTCCTCATCAAGCTCAAATTTAGTACGTCATCATTGTTAAAGTTCAGTATCCTCATCTCGATTGTAGTTACTCCTTGGGACTAGATGTAAACGAAATCGAAAAGCCAAGAACATTTGAGATTTACTACCAGCAATAATTCCGTAACCTAGGCTTGAATTCTAATCCACTGGAAAAACTGATATTGGTCGTATTTCACGTGGCTAAAAAGTGGCAAACTTTAAACTTTTCACGGGTAATTTCACCGAAGAGTAGGAAGCTCCAGCGTGAGTAATCCAGAAGACGGAAAGTTAAACCATGCTATTTTTTTCCACGTCATATGTCGATTTGTCAACTCTCTCACGTCGTATGGTAACGTTTATCCGATATGTAGTACATTATTTCCGGTTTTAGTGAAATTACGTAATTTTATTTTTATTTCTTTTTGTGCGTGTTTATTTAAAGGCTGTAGTGTCGTAAAATATTATTTCTTTCTACCGGTTTAATGAAATTTTCGTCTCATGTCAAATACTTTATCTTAACGTTTAATCTAGTTTTTTTTAGCAGTTTTTCAGGCTTTCATAATCTGTTCTCGTTTATATTAAGTTTTTAAAAGACAAACATATTTCAGAAAATTTTATTTTATATTTTTGATAGAAAATGTCAATATAAACAGTTGAAATCTTTTTAGCACAATGTTATTTATAAAGCCAAAAAATAATTTAAATTTTCGAATTCTGCGCAAAGCTACACGAGGGATATCTGTGCTAAATGTCCCTAATTTAGCAGTGAAACATTAGAGGGAAGGCAGATAGTCATCACCACCTACTGCCAACTCTTGGGCTACTCTTTTACCAACGAATTGTGAACTTACAGTCACATTATAACGCCCTCACGGCTGAAATGGCGAGTATAATTGGTGTAACGGGGGATAGTGAGTTGAGTGCCCTAACTACCTGGTCATAATTTAAAGAAAGTTGTATTTGCTATAAATTTTTGTATTGAAGATTACATTAAGACTCAGGTTCAACTCTGGTACACTCTACTTTGCTAAATTTACCTATGGAATATGTAAAAAGGTGCATTCATTTATTATCATAACAATCTGTGATTATTCCCACACTATAAAATTAATTCTAATCTATGTCATTGCTTTAAGGTAGTGTTTGAAAACTCCGCCAAGGGATGCAATGGGAGAACGGAGGGGATATTATAATTACTCGTTTGTTTATTTGTAATTAAGCACAAAGCTACACAACGGGCTATCTATGCTCTGCCCACCACGGGTATCGAAACCCGGATTCTTGCATTGTAAGTTCGCAGACATACCGCTGTGCCACTGGGGAGCTGTAATTTCTTAGAAATTAAAATGGTAACAAGATGATAATTTAAACACGTATTACATTTGTTATTTACCTTTCAAATTTTCTTGCAGCATGTCTGGGACTCAAAAACGTACATAAACAAAACAAAATTAAGTTGATAAAGCAGATTAAGAATTAATAAGCTCAGCACAAAAGTAACTGAAGAATTAGTAATGTTATCTAGTATGATTGTGTTAACAGAATCATAATTTAAGAAATAGTAGTCAGTATGATATATTCTAAATAACACACAACTGAAAAGCCAGTCAGATATTGAAATTTAAGGGAATATAAAAACAATATATTAGAAACTAAAGCTTCAAGTAAATCTTTATATATTTCTGATTTTTCCCTTATTTTGTTCAAGAGTGTGTATGTTGATGTGACGATTTTTTAGTTTTATCTAATTATAAAACGAAACATATAAACTCATTATAATGTGAGTTCAAATATTGAAAAATACTTGCTATTGAAAAGTTACTCGTAGGCTCAGTCGTAGGCTTGAGGGCTTATAATTCTAAAAATGGGAGTTCATACCCAAGGTGGGCACAGCGCAGAAAGCCTGTTGTGTAGCTTTGCATCTAAAAAAAAACAACAACAAATCTATTTAAAAACTTTGTTTTTTGCGTTACGAAGTCAAATATTATTTTTAAAGCTAAAGCGTAATCTTCTCTTTTAATGCTCATGTCAAAAGTCTGAACGAATTTCTGCCAAAGTCAAAAAGTCCAATTTCCAATTTGATGATCAAGAATTTCCACCAAAATGAAAATCTAACTAACATTTTTTAATGTGTTTCATGATTATCAGTTCAATTTATCAATAAAATTTTATATTAAATTTAATCATCAATTTGGTTATCAAGAAGTTCCAAGTAAGTCAGTAGTTCAACTAAGTACCTATTAATTTCTACCAGAGTCAGTAGACTAGCGTGATGTTCAATAATTTTTTTTTGTTAAAGTTATATTGACAGATAAGAGCTTCCACCCAAATCTAAAGACTAGATTCATGGTAAAAAATTAATTGTGTAGTATATTGATGTTTAATACTCGGTTTTGAACATTTTCCACAGACTCTTGGAAACTAATGTACATCTCATTTATTAGAATTCAGCAATTGTTAATTTAAGAGTTTTACACACAAAATAGTCATTGATTTGCTATATAAATTAACTCGTAATTATTGTAAATTATTCGTAGAGGAATCTTACAAAAGTAGAACACAAATAATGTCTTTAAACTTCTTTAATGATAATATTCAGCGTGGGCACTTTTGGCATCAATAGCAGCTCGACAACTCTGAGAGATTAATATATGTATTTTCTCAAAATATCTAGTGTACTGTGATTCCATTTTTCCTAAAGAAGCTGTGTCCAAAGACTTTCTTTAGTACACTTGATAATTTTGTAGAGCATGGAATCCACCAAATCTCATATTTGTTACACATGGTTAATGTCTCAACTTTGTGGCGGCTATTAGAGTTGTCCTGAGCTTGCTTTTCGTTTTTGTTAAATACGATCGACATTTCTAGGGCGTCATTATCTTCGTGAAATGTAAAATACCTTCTGCCTAACCAGCTTCCTTTCAGGGGATATAGTATGATGGGCTAATACACGGTGGTATTTATCCTGATATATGGTTCCACCAGTTTTAGTTATTATACCCTAAACCATCACAGAGCCTTCTGCATGCTTTGCTTGAAGTTGATACCATGAACTCCTTCTACACCTTCTCGTTGACTCTTCGGCGAACGTTTGGAACTAAACAATTCAAATCTAGACTCTTCTGTACAAATCTCCTTTTATCACTGTTTCAACGACCAGGATACATATCCTTAAAAAAGACCTAATCTCTTTCTTATATACTATTTGTGCATTAATGGCTTTCTTGCTTCTATTCTTCCCCAAAATTTACATTTCTGTAGCGTCCTTGAGACTTTACTTCTTGAATGTTTTACCTATGCGACACTTGTTGATGTCACCAGCAATTTTTTTCCTCAGTTTTCCTTCGTTTATTTCTCAAGGAACTGATTTTTAGTTACCTAATATCTCTTGCAGTGACCTTTAGTTTCTCCATCCCCTGCCTTGTCTGATGTTACAGCACTGGGTTTTGTGTACTCTCAGTACTTGGTGAACAGCCGAGTTCTTTTGCAATTTTTCTTAAACTTCAACCAATATCATTTAAAGATTATACTCTGGATTTTGAAAAAAATTTTAATTCTCCCTGTTTTGGCATTTTAATGGCAACAACAAATTATCCTGGTTGTACTGGATTATAATCTATTATATATCTACATGTACCTCTACAAAAAAACTGAGACTATAAAAATCTGATGACTAGAAGGCAGTGTCGCACCATTTTGTGTTTAGATTAGACATCTTGAAGAACTTTTAAACTGTCTACTGCACTTATTCATTTATGGTTATGCGTTGCTTTTCTCTTAAAATTTCAAACTAATTAAATTTGTAGCATACTAAAGACGGATAAATTGAAAGAATCAATAATGTGCCTATTTTGATGTCTTTTCCAAAATTTTAAGCTACAATGGTTTTATTTCATAGGCACAACAAATCAAAACTACAGGAGTAATGGGGTGTTCTAATAAATGCGCGCACTACTGTATATTGTAAAATCCTCAGCGTAAAAGAATTATAATTAACCCATAAAACGTAACGCCAAACCTATCTTACTGTGATGATTAATATAACTCGAATCTTCTGGCTCACTAAGTATATCACATTCATTATCACATGATTGATTTTCTCCACGAAATTTATCAGTGAAGCTGATATTGTCACGAATATCACGTAATTTACCTTTCAATGTGTATAGCCCTTATCTACTTGTTCTAAATTCTCAGTGAACCAGCGTGATATAAAACATTACCATACAGCACCTGTGTAGATGCATTTTAACCAAAGTAACGCTATTATAACTCAGATTCACTTATCTAAACTATTGCTAAACAGGAAGTACCTCTCCAGATCTGTGTTCACTCAGTAAGAATTCCACATATCCACAATACTTTTGTCTCCAGAATAAATCAGCAAGAAACTAAGAGAACTTTAAAACATATGTGTAACTCCAAAAATAACCAATATGACACCATATAGAATTCTTTTGTATTTGCTATTTTCACGATAAACAAGCGTAGCACACGTATACATTTATACCTGTTTACGTTTATGCATCAACACAAGACCAAAAATATGTCTGTCTTTCTGTTTATCAGTTATCTAACTACTCCTAGGTCGCTGAGCCAATCTCAATCAAATTTTGTAGAATGATAGTTTAGAATAAGTGGCATATTAATGGGGGTTCATAACCCTTTCCACCTTCATTATTGCTGTTATTGAGCATTTATTATCTTTGACGTAAGTTAATGTTAACTACATTCATAGATGGCGCCATGTCCATACACCAAAAAAATTATTAATTTTTTTTATTAAAACAACATACACACAGTGTGTGTGTGGGGGGGGGGCACACAAACATCTTATGTATATCAGAGAGTGTGCTAGTACTCACTCTGGTGGAATGCAATTAAAAAAAAAAAGCCGCCACTATTGCAGTACTAGATAAACTCAACTGAAGTTTCTACTCCAACAGCCATCATAAGGCTGATATAAAGAGCCATTAAATGAGTTATACCCACTTCCTACTGGGACTCGTGATTTTCAACTTCAGCCCGTAAGACACTTCTGAGGCTAATGAACATAAACTTATTAATCACGTGAAACACTTTGGAAGGCCATTAAGGGCTAGGTGTTTAAAGCGGGTAACAGAAAACACCCCTACTACCACTACTTTGGCCACTACCTCTTCCTACAAAGTCATCCTCACCATCTCACAGTATATACCAAGTTTTAAGTTTATACATATTGAGTTCTTAAAGCTTATACAAAACTTTTGGTGAGGTAATAATGAATACTGTAATTATATGTTATGTTACAAATAGCCCACCAGTGGCACAGCGGTATGTCTTCTGACTGACAACGCTAGAAACCGGGTTTCGATAATCATGTTTGGCAGAGCACAGATAGCCCATTGTGTAGCTTTGTGCTTAACTTCATATAAACAAACAAACAAAATGGTATAAATAAGTTGTGTGAAAGCGTAGATGTTTGTGTTGTTTATCCACCCCACATTTTTTTTTCCAGTTCATAACCCGGACAAAGGACGGGTACCTCAATTTGTCAATATATATTTCGTGTTCCATCATGCTTCTTTCCATTTTAACCAAAGAAATAGTAGTATCCATCTTTCAACACGACGATGTTCAGTAATGAGTTCAGGAACACATTTTTCATATCTGCGTTTGAGTTCACTCACGCATTAATGAAAAGTCTGGAGATAGTAGGAAGAACAGGTATGGGTCGAAACATCTAACATTACAAACTTCGAGAAATATACAACCTTATTTGCGGATTTCTTCCTTACATAACCACCTGGGATTAGTACTTTTTTAGGTTGGTTATGTCGTTCAGTAACTTACCGAATTGTAACCGCGAACGCGGGTCTGTAGTATGATAACAAAATAGCTGTCAGCTCACTGAACGGCAAAATTAGTCATAAGTCAATGTGACGTTTTGCATTCTAAGTTGCGGTTCTTAGCTTTAGTCGGGAAATTCATCTCAATTTGTGCTCAGATGGTCACGGACGTAATTTATGAGTTCTGTAAAAGAAAATTAATTCACGCTGGAGTTAAGCTGGTTCTGGATAAGTAAAAATTCATAAATTCAACACGACAGTTTTTTTTTGTTTTTTTTTGAAGTAGAATGCCTACATATATCCGTTTAGAAACTTTTCAAACACGCAACATTGTTTCATAATTTGTTGACGAGCTACATGAGTTCGCTATTATCGTTCTTAAGCCTTCTTGAAGTTTCGTTGTATTTATTATGCACTTTCTAAGTTTACATCTTGTTTGATATTGGGCTGAATAACTTTCATAAGACATGATGTACATTAGCATACATTTCTTTCAGACAACAGACTGAACTGAACTGGACTTTATTTCTTACTGTAGTAAGTTTTTTTTATTTCGCAAGCTTTAAGCCTCAGTTTCAAGAAGCTCCTATATCCTACACAGAGAACGTTATATGGAATATGCAAGTTCATCATGAAGCACCCTTGATATCTTCTTTATCTTATGGTGGCTGAGTTGGAATGGAAAACAGTTTTAGAGGCGTATTTGCTTACTTCTACTCCTCCTCCCTTTTTTATAATGATTTGGTTTTGTTTAAATTTCGCGCAAAGCTACACGAGGGCTAACTGCGCTAGCAGTCCCTAATTTAGCAGTGAAAGGCAAGAGAGAAGGTAGCTAGTCATCACCACCCACTGACAACGCTTGGACTACACTTTTACCAACGAATAGTGGGATTAACCGTCACTTATAATGCCCCCACGGCTGAAAGAGCGAGCATGTTTGGTGAGACGGGGATTCGAGCCCGCGACCCTCAGGTTGCAAGTCAAGCGCCTTAACCATCTGGCCATGCTAAGCCTTTTTTTTATAATGAGTTAAGGACCTGTTAAGGGTTGCTTGTGTAAAATGAACTACTGTGTCTAATAAGTTTCAAACTTTATTATGGGATACTAGAATAATTGAGCCTTAACCCTTTTAATCCTTATTAAACAAAGGTGAGCAAATGATGACTGAGGGAATTCATTCGTTGTTTTTTACACTAAATTATGATGAAGTAGCTGTTATTATAAATACTTCTCTGTAATAGACGTAATAGCAACCTAAAGGCTATATTTCCATTAATATGCGTACTTTGATAGGTTACAGCTATAGGCACATGTTCATACTCGTCTTTTTCTAATGAAGCGACTTAATTTTCTGCTTAGTGCTTCAGGCCATCAGTTCCTCTCTCCGATAACGCTCGCCGAAGAAGCTTGCAAGGCGGGAAAGAGCATAACGGCTGTTTGCTCTCTTTTGGCAGAATGGTAGGCAATGGGGTGGAAAAACCCGTTCACGCCTCAGGTTAGTTGTATTGATGTAAGAATTCATGGTATTTCGTTTGAAGAATGATTCTAAGCATTACATAGCAACAATTCTGTGATATTGGCCCTAAGGTATCTTGTACCTATAGAAAACGCTGTGCTTTAGTCTGGGAAGGATGAAGTTAATGGCAATTTTATGGTCCATATCAAGATAGTTCCGGAAATTCTTTAGGTTCAATGGGGTATGTGCCAAGTGAATGGGTAGAATGTGACTTACTATTATGTCTTCGGATGTTGTATATAGTGGAGTTTACAGAAAAGATGATGGAATCTGAATAACTACATGAGGTTTAATGAGATTTTTCGCTATCAACCTTGACAGTTTGGATTTAATCAAGAATAAAATTAGGGTGATTTTAGAGAAGTAATATTTCTTTTTAGGCTTAACGATAGTGAAAATGAAAAATCAGAGGGCCTGCAGACGTCACAATCTTTACCTGTTCATTTAGGCACAGAATACTGATTTCTGACTAAAATAAGCGTTGAAAGATGTAAAAATAAGTCCCTTTGCAGACTTAGTTAAGAAAATTACCACGTGTAAACCACACGTATATAAACACAAAAAGCTTGTTACACTATAGTTTGACAAATATGTACGCTAAAAATCCAGTTTCTATAGAAGCGGTGGCCACAGTACAAATAGCCCATTGTGTAACTTTATGTTTTACAACAATCAAACAGACAAGTATGTACATGAACCTTTCTACTAAGGATCGATTCATAATCACAATTTCTGTCAACAGGTGGACTGAAGTTATCAGTTTGATTTGTTTGTTTGTAACTAAGCACAAAGCTACACAATGGGCTATCTGTGCTCTGCCCACAACGAGTATCGAAACCCGGATTCTAGCGTTGTAAGTCCGCAGACATACCGCTGTACCACTGGGGCGGGGCTATCAGTTTGAAAGTAAAGGAAATAGAATAAATCAAAGCAATTCAAATTGATATATTAGGTTGTATATTGCTGATTCTCGCAAATTTTAATATCATGATTAACATGTATATCGGCGGTAGCTTCAAATAATTCAAACTAACTTAATAAATCATTTTGTATACCGATTTCCACCACAAGTAACAGTATGTGCATTGTGATGTATTTGGTATACCAATCTGCAAACCGATGCCCAGTTAAATAGAAAATGTGTATCTGAGGATTCCGGTTTGGTGTCCTGTTGCCGCGAGAAAACAGGTGACCGTGGGTGTGCTATAAGAGTGGCAGTCAAATCTTACTATTTGATCAAATAAGATAGTCCTAAAATTGGCGGTGGACATTCTTGACTAACTGCCTTTCTATTAGTTCAGCTTTGGGCGAAAAATCTGAAACAAGCAAACAGAAATATGTATATTTGAATATATTTAATTCACCGTTCGGTTCATTGATTTCTACTGCAGATACAGCTATGTATTTGGTTAATATTAGTAATTATTATCTTACTTTCTAGGACCTGTTGATGAAAGTAACTTAAAGAAGAACTTTTTAACACAGTGACTTACATAATTCTATATAATTTGCATTACAACACTTACAGCTAAAGAACTTCTAAATAAACAGTTAATTTCTGTAGTATGATTTTCAATAATAACAAATCCATAGTTGCAACATTTAAGTATATATAATGTAGTTTTTGTTTGCACGCTTTTAACAAAACCTAAGATATAAAATAATATAAAAAAAACAAGACGCAAAGGGGTGGGGAGTTGAGGGTTTGTTCCTCAGAAACCCTTGGATTTTATTAGCTTGAATTTTATCAAAAGAGAGAATAACAACAATCAGTTTATATATTTTCTATTTTCTTTACATTTTTTACTGTTTACTGTTTTTACATTTATTACTCTTATTTTTAGCAGCATTGAACTATACGCAAGTGAGTATTCTGCCTAATGGGCACGCTGCCAATGTCGTCCGTAGAATGGTCATCATAGTTTGTCCACTTTCTATGTAGGTTTCAAATATTTTACACTGAAGCTAGTAAATTAAGTACGTGATCTTCTAACTTAAGTTATTGTTTTTCTATAAGTTGTATACTACTAGAATACAGCTGTATGTCTCAATTTAGAGTGGGTCTCGCAACATAGCAGTGCACATCTGGTTATATTGACATTCTTTACTAGCTGAAAACCTAACTACTAATACTCCAGCTGGTACTTTAAGATATTAATTCTGTCAATCTGCTAAGAACGGTTCTTAAAACTCTGTACAGAGTAGTGTTGCGACGTCTTTTCTGGCTAGAGTTATTCCTTGCACTCAGAACTGGGGCTTCAAATATTGAACATTTCAACAGTAAAACAAGTTTCGTGATAACAGAGCTGGGTTGGTCTCCTGTGATATCAGTTCGACTTACGTGACAGTAGAGTTTGATTAATATCTAGTTGTGCAACACACGCGAACAGCCTCTTCACAGTCTAGCAGGCAGATGACATTCATTCACAGAACAGTTTTGACACTGAGCGAAAAATTGGTTTTAATCACAGTCACTCGCTGGAACTCACGATCACTTTACTGAAGCAGAAAATGAGTTGGGTCGAGAATTATGAGAAAACCGGTTAGCGCTAGGATGCATTACAAACTGTCATCTCACCTACAGCCTGTTCGGAATACGAGCTTCTTATTAAACCCCACATTTTAACTCTACTTTGTTAATTAGCTAGACTAGTTTTAACAAGTGAGCTGATGCTTCGAACGTTAACTCTAGTTTTGTGTAAAGAAAATTGTACCGTTAGAAATTATCAATATCGAAGATATCACCAGGGTCATATTTCTTTTGTAGAGGAGAAATGAAAAGACACCCAGGAATTCATTGCGCATATAAGAGCGGAAACGACATCTAAAATAAAGTTACGAGCTAGATAACAGGAGCATTAAACCATTCTTCTACCTCAAGCTAGAAGAGGATGAAGATCATTAGCAAATGCTTTGGAAAACAAAAACGATTGTTAGAAAATTCTTTTGTTGATAAAGAAAGCGTTCTCTTGCTTTTTAAGACGTTATTTATGTAATTGCTTAACTTAAATATTTTTTATTACTCAGTATTTTACTTTGCTACACTGTCTTAATCTCTGTGTGTGATAAAACCAACCGAAGCAGTTGAGCCCAGATTGATACATTGAGCAAATAAAGTTTAAGTCCTGACAGCAAGGAATGAAAGAGTTGTATAATGGGCAGTCATTCAGAAACTCCTGAATAGTCTTAATATTACCTTTATTATAAGTAAAATTACGAAACTGTAAGTTTGTAATGTTTTAACTAACATTGCCAGACTAGTGGAAACGTTACTTGTTGAAATGTTATTGTACCTTAAGTGGTAGTACCTTACTAACACTCCATCCGTATAGTGTTAGTTACTTATTAGTATTATGATGTTATGATCTATTAGAGCAAAGTGGGAGCCGCGGTCCCCATAGGGGCCACGAAGCTTTTTCTGGGGGGCCGCCAAAAATGGGCTGAAAACAAAGATGCTGAATTAATTTTCATTCTAAATAAACAATAAGCCGATAAAATTTATGTTGAATTAATTAAATGATACAGTATGTCGAAAGGAGATGTTATTGTTTTTACTACGGTTTTGTTTTTCAATCACCATGCTAAAGTTATAGATTGGGGGTCTCAAACTTTTTTATTCACATCAAGAGATCCTCAGACTAAAAGAGTTTTGGGAACTACTGTATTAAAGTATAAATGTGTGTAAAAGTAGCACTAAAAATTTACTATGTATTAACAACTGATTCAGTTGAGTTTGGGTATTTATCTGTTATTTGAATAATACTAGAATTACTGTCTCAATTCAAGTTTGGAGAATTAGGATTAGACTTTGTGGACAAAATATGAAAATATTTAAAATGAAAACTAACTATGGGGAGGATACGATACAAGTATTTCTAAAAGGACATTAATTGTTACATTAATAATAACAACTATAGAACTCTATCATGGTTCTCCCAAAAAACACCAAAAAATAAATTTAAAGAAAAGAATTGGAAGTGGTGTAAAACGACAGTTGATGTGCCCGAACGTATTTTACATTCCTAGGAATAATGTTTCCAATTATATGACATTCAAAGTTTCCAAGACTGTTACCAATAATATTACACGAACTACTACTATTGACAATATAGACCTTGAAGAGTGAAAACGTCGAAGATAAAAGGTTAGCCTCTATAATGCAAGATTTAGAACTTATATATGAAATAAGAATGAATTAAAGAGTTACATTAAGAAAGGAATATAAAGTTTTTTATACTATACATAAATGACTTTAAACAAAAATAAAAAAATGGAGGAAGTTTTTTAAAAGTAAGAAAATGAGTTGCTTAAGAATAGGTTAAATCAATTAGAAAACTAAGGTGAAAGAAATAATTTTCTGGGCAAAACAAGAAGGAAAGGAAGGCAGTTGTTCAGAAAGGATAAACAAAACACTCGTTGATGAAATGAATTTCAAAATGGAGAAAGTGTAAAATGAAAAGGTCCGAAAGAGCAATAGGATAGAAGAAATTCACAGATCATGGTTACGTTCCTAAGATCTGATGATAGATAGAAAAACCGTGGATGCGGTTAAAACCGCAGCAAAACAGTTAAAAGAAAGTGATGAAAAATTGCAAGCATGTATTTATGAAGATAACAGATATGAAACATGGCAGAGAAGGAACATTTTAAAGGAGAAAATGTTGCAATTAGAAACTAAGAAACATGGCTTTCTTAAAATATGATAAACACATTATAAAAGATCTGGGAAACGAAATTCGATACATTTACATTGTTGAAAATGTATCGAATATTGTTACAAAATGAAGGAAGGGATTATTGAAATCCAAAATAGGAAACTGGCCCACAACCCATAGGTTTCATAATGAAATTTTTTTATTGAAATATTGTAGGACTGAATGCAAATTGGAACAGTGAGGTATTGGATTTATTTACAAAATACGGTATAATTGCACTGCAGGAAACATGGGAGTAGGGAATGATGGTAAGTACTTGAGAAAGGAATAGTTATACAGTATTTGCTTTTAAGTTCAGTGAGAATGATACAGCCTCAGCCGATATAATTGTATGTGTAAAGAAACATTTAGCTTGAGATGTAACCAAATATTTAAAACCATTCGGTTTGGAGTTATCTTATATTTACAATCAAACACCTCTCTAAAAAAGAACTTCGTACAACAATTTAGTTGTGTTCTGCCACTTTCAAAAATATTTGAAGTGTATGGAAATAAAATAGAATTGAAATTTTAAATGAAATTTTCATATAATTACAAATAACTAAGACAAAATCAGATGCCATAATTATAGAGAATGTAAAGGAAATAACAGCAACAATATCTAATATTGAAATGATTTAGTATAAGGAAAACATATCTGATTTATTTTAAGCTACAGTAACTCAACAATAATGTAATATATACAAGCTACAATAAATCAACAATAAGGTAATAAATACACGCTACAATAACTCAACAATAAGGTAGTAAATGCAAGCTACAATAACTCAACGATAAAGTAATAAATTCAAGCTACAATAGCTCAACATTAAGGTAATAAATACAAGCTACAATAGCTCAACAATAAGGTAATAAATTCAAGCTACAATAGCTCGGCAATAAGGTAATAAATACAAGCTACAATAACTAAACAATAAGATAATAAATGCAAGCTACAATAGCTCAACAATAAGGTAATAAATGCAAGCTACAATAGCTCAACAATAAGGTAATAAATACAAGCTACAATAACTAAACAATAAGGTAGTAAATACAAGCTACAACAACTAAATAATAAGGTAATAAATAGCTTTAGTAACATATTGTTGAATTAATGATTTATATATTGCAATGGCAAATTGCCAGGAAACAGTAGAAGTGAATTTACGTTCATAAAATGAAAATGGGTGTGTGGTGGGGGGGGGGGGTACAGTGTATTATGTTATTGGTGCATTAAGTGTTATAGACAAAAAGTTTGATTATGGTATAACAGAACAATTCTCTTTAGAGTTTGATTTAAAAGTTATATGTAATAATGGTTGAAATAGTAGAATAAATATTGAAATGGCTTTAAAAAAAAACTGTCTACTTTCACCGAAGTTTTATTGGAAACGCAAAGTGGCGAACTTTGTAAAAATTTTCGATTGTTAAAATTGTCAAAAGAAATTATATAAAAAAAATTATAGATAACGATGTAATAGATGAGATTATAATTGTGAGTTAATGAAAATTATAGAACATTAAATCGTTTCACAAGATCAATTCACTGTGGCGTGCAATTCAGTTTGCAAAGAAGAAGAAAGTAATACAAACACAAAGTGAAAGAATAACTTCAAAAAATTTAGTTAACCCTGATGTATTCTGGTAAACATAAAAAAAAATCTAGGAAAAACGTCACAATTCACGATCTATAGCGTTAGTTAAGTGGTTTGAATACTTTCGGAAATTGTTAAGGATTGACAATAATAAAGATAACGATAAATTATTGAAGATTTGAAAAGTACTAGAGAAACTAGTATAAGTAGTTTATTTAAATTAATAAGCTTTTAAATTAGAAAAAGTTCGAAATGTTGTATAATGTTTACCGAATAGAAGGGTAATTGATGTATAACCAACTTAAAGATTGATATTACAAGTCCAGAATTGTGTAAAATTTTCAATTTGATTTTGAATAGAGGCGAATTTCATGAATATTGAATGACACAGTGATGCTTTCACTATTCGAAAAATGTGTTGTGAACTGTCTCGATAACTTCAGAATAATATCGCTTTTTTATCGTGATGGGAAAAATGTTTTACAAAAAGTATAAAACTCAAGGTTAAATAAGCGAGCAGGTTCAAATATAAAGCTATGTGAAGAACAGGTTGGATGTAGGAAATAGTATTCAGAAAAATTAATCGTATTTTCACTTTATATTGCATTGCAGAGAGATTTCTAAGAAAAAATGGACATCCTACTATGCATTTATTGATTTTAGCAAAACATTTGATATAGTTTTTACATGCAATTTTATGGAATAAGTTTTGTGAAAGTGGTATAAAAAGAAAAGTTTTAATGTAATAATATGTAAAATTAAAAGATAAGAACCCAAAAGAATTCCGTCATCGGTACCCGGCATGGCCAGGTGGTTAGGGCGCTCGATTCGAAATCTGCGGGTTTCGGGTTCGAATCCCCGTCACACCAAACATGCTCGTCCTTTCAGCTGTGGGAGCGTTATAATTTGACGGAATATCCCACTATTCGTTGGTAAAAGAGTATCTCAAGAGTTGGCGGTTGGTGGTGATAACTAGCTGCCTTCCCTCTAGTCTTACACTGCTAAATTAGGGACGGCTAGCGCAAATAGCCCTCGTGTAGCTTTGCGCGAAATTCAAAACAAACAGCAGCGAAGCAACCATGTGCTACTCTAGCTAAAGTAATAGTCATCTATGTTGATGACACCAATAGGTGTCACTTGTGGTGCAATATCATGAACTAGAGCAAGCAATAACCAAAGATTAGTTACTACATCTTTCTTCTTAAGTGAAAAACTGATGAATACATAATCTTAGAATTATACCATTTGTTCAAATAAACACCTTAAAGCAGAGTCAGATTATCATTAATGTGGATAATTTCGACAGTCTAAAGATGTAAAGCATCTTATGTGAGATACACGGACCCATCTAAGGATGGACCATAAATTCCACAATATCAAGAGGTAATAAGTCCTATAATTGAGCAGTGGACCTTAAATAATAATTCAGATATGCAAGCCCAGATCATCATCACTGGTGTTTTAAAACCTCCCATAGCCAACAAAACCAAATAACCAAGGGAACTGCATTCACTAGCAAAAGAAGCTCTCAACAGACATCAGTATCCGAGATCTGAGAAGAAAGAAGCACCACTAACAGGCAAGGAGAGCCCCATGAACTGAAGCCTGAACTTACTGCTTGAAGAAGAAAAGAACAAAAAAAACACTTAAAAGCCAAGCCTCCAAATGGCCTAGAACGAGTTTATAAGGCTACACACAATTTGTAAAGTAGAAGGAGGTGCTTTAAAAGGTTTCCTGAGAAAACAGGCCCTTTCGCTTGTTTTCATGCTATTTAAAATGGCAATTCTTGTATTTATATTATATAAATCGCCCCTTCTTCTATTTTATTCTAAAAGCTATTTGAATTTCTTCTGATCCTAAATGATTAACTTTTTGATTACATATTTCATTTCACCCTGTTTATCATTTTATAGTTCTAATTATATATTGCTGATCGTAGGTTCACATAACTTATTTAATAAATAAGTATGTAAATATACACACCATTCTTATGTTATATTTATTTGTCTAATTAGTTCAGTATTTACTGTAATCTTCTTACATTCAGATTAGTTTTATTTGTATAGTTTGATTTATACAGAGTTATGGTATTTATGATTATTTGGATATTGTATAATGTATTTTTATTTTGTTCATATCTTTAATATTATGATTTGTATTTGGAGTATTTGTAAAGGATTAGTTTCTTACTACTTTATTCCAGTATGAGGATGACGCAAGATATACGTCGAAACATGTAGAGTGCACGAGATTGTTTTCCAGTCACGTCGGGGATTTTACCACTTTTTAAACTTGTACAGTAAGTTATTATTTTAGTAATTTGGAGACTGGAAACAATCTCATTTTATTGAATCGTGTATAAATAATCGTTGTTTTTAAATAAAAATTTTTACTTTTCATTCGAGTTAATCATGATATATTTTTAAGTTTATGTTTATATTATTTGTAATTAGTATTAAAAATTGTAATTATGTTTCCTGTGTATCTTAACGTTGTTATTCAGGTGGTAACAGTGGATTCACATGAAAATTGATTTGCCGGGTTAATTTTAATTATATCAAGTCGCTCAAGACGTGCTCAAGAAAAAGAAGAAATGTGCGGTTTTCCTAAAATATTATACCTTCTTTTCTATGACATTAATTCCATAATATTCATAATTCGTTTAAATTGATAGGCAGTAGTTGTCTGCAACAAGTACCTAAACAATGTTTGGTTTTCCTAGTAACAACTAACTTTAGACTTGATTCTTTGAATTAATTAGTACCTAAACAATGTTGGACTTTCTTAGTAACAACTAACTTTAGGCTTTTGATTTTTTGAATTAGTACCTAAACAATGTTTAGTTTTCCTAGTAACAAACAACTTGAAACTATCTCTGTCTTCAAATTTAGCTATAGCAACTAGCAAGTTGACTTTCTAAGGTTGTTGGTCTGATTTTTCCAATCCGGGTGTGGCTTGTGGTTGACCTGCCAGATTGTGAATCCGAATGTCTATGGTTCGCGTTACGTTGACAAAAAAACAACATTGTGCTACGCACTTTGGAGCCTCAGTAACGATCAAATCTCACTATTCAATTAAAGTAGCCTAAGAATTGGCGGTGGGTGCTGTTGACTAGCTGCCTTCCCTTCAGCCTATCAGTTTAAAATTAAAGACGGCTAGTGCACAAACCACTTGTGTAGCTTTATTATTATTATTAATAACTTCTGATCGAAAATAAGTTATACCTTTATTATTATTAATAACTTCTGATCGAAAATAAGTAATACCCTTAAAAGGTATAACTTATTTTCGATCAGAAGTTATTAATAATAAAGAAGTTATTAATAATAATAAAGGTATTACTTATTTTGGATCAGAAGTTATTAATAATAATTAAAGGTATTACTTATTTTGGATCTTATTATTAATAATTTCTGATCAAAAGTAAGCTAAAACACAAACTTATATATTAATGAATCCAATTCTATAAAACAAAGTGACTCACAAGAAATTAAAAGTAATAAATCAATATACAAAATAAACAACTGATGCCGTTATAGTGATTAGAACGCATAAAATCATCATTTGGTTACCCTCGCTTTAATCACACTTTCAGCCATAATCTTAAGAAAGTTTCACAAGATTGGGGCAACTTAAGAGATTTAGAGTATTCTTATAAACTAAGTTAACAATACAAAATATTGTTAGATGTAACCTAACCTCCTTGTGCGTAACTTGCATATTTTGATCGTTGGATGACTCAGTACTGTGTCAAGTTTAGTGGAAAACAACTTTGTTCCACTGCAGCCCCTGCAAGATTGGATAAGCTTTATGTGGTAAATAAACAATAAAGCGTATTTTATCCTGTACTGGTGCCTTTGTTTTGTAAGGAACAAACTGTTGCTCGACCTAACAAACGATACTGCAGTATTGTATTTCATCCTGTACTGGTGCCTTTGTTTTGTAAGGAACAAACTTTTGCTCGACCCAACAAACGATACTGTAGTATTGTATTTCATCCTGTACTGGTGCCTTTGTTTTGTAAGGAAAAAACTGTTGCTCGACCCAACAAACGATACTGTAGTATTGTATTTTATCCTGTACTGGTGCCTTTGTCTTGTAAGGAAAAAACTGTTGCTCCGAATTTCCTTTTATATGTTATTCTCTGATTAAGCAAAGTGAAATTATCAGTAGTTCGTCTCATGGTTAGTTTGTTACTGGACGTTAAGTAATACTAATTGAACGGTTTCATGGTCTCTTGTTTTGTTTTACAATAGATGCGGGAAGTAGTTTACTCTCCAGCATTAACTGATGTGTACTTCCGCTTTAAAAATTTGTATTTTTCTGCCTGTGAAATGATAGTTTTTTCTTATCCAAAGTTCTGTCTCTTGGTTTTTAATTTAATGCACGTCAAACAGTATTATTTGATTAATAGTTCTTCCCGTTAGTGATGTTTGTTACAACACTTTAAGTAACATTACCTTACCAGTAGTATCGTCCATCGTTTTTTTTTTAATTCGCGTATAGTATCACTATCTGACGAACAGTCTAGTCCTTTAGTTTGTCTGCTACCAAGCAGTATTAAGTGACCAATAGCTGAGTATTTAGGTTGTATATTACTGCACACAAAAGTATTAAGTGACCAATAACTGGATATTTTAGTCTGTATATTAATGTATACACAAGCATTAAGTGACCAATAAATTCATTTTTGTATATTAATGTACATAAAAGTATTAAGTGACGAATAATGTGTTCTGTTAGAGTCTATGTTTATTGCCTCACTAGGTTACATTAACTGATGATTAATTCCGTTTGTCTGTTTGTATCTTAATGCAAGGTAAACAGCATTTACTGACCAGCAATTAAGTCTTTTGATTTGTATCTGAATCCAAGTTAAGTAGTATTTACTATCTGTTTCCGATGGCTCAGCGTTAAATCTGTGGGCTTCTCACACTAAAAATCGTGTTTCGATACCCACAGTGGACAGAGCACATATATCCCGTTGTGTAGCTTTGTGCTTAACACCAAACGAAATTTATTAACCAGTAATTCTGTTTCTTGGTTTGTATGTTACTGTAGGTTAAGTAGTATTTACTGACTAGTAATTCTGTTACTCGGTTTGTTTCTTAATGTACTTGAAGCAATATTTACCGACCAGTAATTCTGTTTCTTGGTTTGTATGTTACTGTAGGTTAAGTAGTATTTACTGACTAGTAATTCTGTTACTCGGTTTGTTTCTTAGTGTACTTGAAGCAATATTTACCGACCAGTAATTCTGTTTCTTGGTTTGTATGTTACTGTAGGTTAAGTAGTATTTACTGACTAGTAATTCTGTTACT
>NW_013665841.1:93508-115834 GCF_000517525.1 Limulus polyphemus | reverse complement strand
TTACTTTACTAATAATGATTTATTTAATAGTTAAATTACAACTGTGTAGTAAGGAGTCGTTACTTTACTAATAATGATTTATTTAATAGTTAAATTACAACTGTGTAGTAGGGAGTCGTTACTTTACTAATAATGATTTATTTAATAGTTAAATTACAACTGTGTAGTAGGGAGTCGTTACTTTACTAATAATGATTTATTCAATAGTTAAATTACAACTGTGTAGTAGGGAGTCGTTACTTTACTAATAATGATTTATTTAATAGTTAAATTCGTCTGCCAGTATTTTAATCGTTGATATTCACTTGTATGCTATTTTAATTTGGACAAAGTTTAATCTCACAGCACAGCTAATATTTTAAAAAGACAATCTTTTTAATGAAAGAGCTCGGTGTTTTGTTACTACAACTGATAGTATCTTAATGAACCAAAAACTACGCCGATGTTTGATAGACGTGTAGGATGTATTAACTCTAAGTTATCAGAAGACAGATTATGGTGTTACTTGCTAATACCGGTGTTTCAACCATTTAGTTCTTAATGCACCGAAAATGTTGGTGTTGAATAGCCAGTGAACAACATTACATTGTTACGAGCTCAACGGATAGTTTTAAATTTCAATACGCACCTACTTATATGTCAGTAGGTAAGACACCTAAGTTTGTACTATAAACATGTAAACATATTTTTCGAAAGTAAAGTGAAAGTTAGAATTTGTAACAATAATACTAATAAAATTAACCAATTACATGCTTGTACCATCTTCATTTCATTGTAACAATAATACTAATAAAATTAACCAATTACATGCTTGTACCATCTTCATTTCATTGTAACAATAATACTAATAAAATTAACCAATTACATGCTTGTACCATCTTCATTTCCTTATAATCCTCAGCACGACAAATAGTATTAAAATGTATACTTCGTATTTAAAACAAATATGTAATTTTAATTTGTTAGTACACGATCTGAAAATAATAAAGTTCAAAAACGTATAGTTCATATGATTGTTCAAGTTTCTAGCGATGTCTAGCAGTACGTAGAAAAAAATAGATCAAAATAATTTAAAATTATTAATAAATACAGGAAAAAAACATACTTTAACATCTGTAGAATTATGGAGTTTCATGTTGGTAGACAAGTATCCACACAACATACTTTAAGGGTATTAATAAGCAGAAAAAAAGCCACAAAAAACATGATTTAAGATTTGTAGAGTTTCAAGCTGGTGGACAAACGTCCACACAATATCTGTTATATGAATAACAAATACTCTACCTATTAGTATTACTCTTCCAGGGATAGGAATTTCATTGTCGAGCAACTAAATAAATTAATTAAAGCTATTTTATAGACAGTTTTCAGATTAAAAGAAAAACTTTAAGACATTTAGTTGATCTCTCTGTAGAGATTTTACAGCATCTACTGTTGTTTTTTTTTTTACCCAAAACATCAAAGAGGCGTTTTACTTAGAATATATTTTAAGTTCAAAGGTATTTGCTATTTTTTCCATTAGGTAAAAACATAAAAAAACTTAATAAAAAATATCTGGAATTTGCTTCTTTGCACATTTCTTGTGCAATACAAGGAATCTAACATAACAAGGGTCGGTAGCTATTTTCAATATAAATGTCATGCATTAAGAATTTTTCTGGTATTTCTCTTTTCAAGATAGAATAACATTCGCTTTACCTCAGAATTATTCACATTTACCTTCATGAGCCACGAACCGTAAAGATTCAAGGAATATTTTTCATGTTCAGATCTTGATTGATAGCGAAAGAGAAGCCACTGCATATAAATGGCTTCATTTTCACAGGCGTTACATATTTATGCAGTCAGGATTGGTTCTTTTTTACTTTAGCACAAAAAAGAAGCAAAAGTGCACAGGAGAGCTTAGGAGTATTTGAATTAATTAAGAAAAAGAAGTTTGGAATGTAACTTTTCACTTTTCATAGATATATTCTAATGAGATGTAGTTATCGCCAATAAATACGTAATCTTTATATAAGTATATTGTCTACAAAGTAAGTTTCAAAAAATGCACAAAAAATATCATTTATGAAAGTGGCAATTCTTTCAAGTCATCTTGCAATATTTTACACTATAATTGTGTCACCTTAAATACTATAGATTAAATGTGTCGCGTTAAAACTAGTGGGTGTTCTTTGTTTTACCTTGTGATACAAAATATTAATGTGTATTTGACAATTAAATATTATAGACTGTAAAAAAAGAATAGATAAAAAGTATCTTTGTCGTATCGAAAAAAATAGAAACGATGTTTGTTTCGCATTCAAACATTCGAAAGGTTTTTGCCTCAATATATAACTAGACAATGTTAAGCTATTCTCTAAGGACAACCTTTATGTGTTGCGTTTAAAAATCAGAAATTTTCTTTGCTTTGAAAGACTAGTTAAAGACTATATTGACGTAGTTTTTCGTTACAAAAAGAGAAAGATCTGCTACGTTAACAGATTAAAAAATGGTATTTACACTGAAAGGCTAGGAATAATGTTTGCGTCATTAAAATACTTCAATCAATTTTTGTCTTGTTCAAATACTCGAAATAAATATTCGTCACATTTAAAAACTAAACTACTTGTATCGAATTAGAAAAATAAGTATTATTTAAGGTTTATTTAAAGGCTACAATCTGTTAGTTAAGTCGTACTGAAATACTTGAGTCAATTATTTGTCCTATAATTATAAAGCGAAAAAGAGATATTTGTGTCACGTTGAGAGGATAAAACAATATCATTTTTCCACTTAAAGTCACTAAAGTATGTTATTGCCCGGCATAGCCAGGTGGTTAGGGCGCTCGACTCGCAATCTGATGGTCGCAGATTCGAATCCTCGTCACACCAAACATGTAAAAGAGTTGGCGGTGGGTGGTGATGACTAGCTGCCTAAATTAGGGACGGCTAGCGCAGATAGCCCTCGTGTAGCTTTGCGCGAAATTCAAAAACAAACAAACAAGTATATGATTTGCGCCATCTTGTGAGCTAGAGGTGACTTTTGTGTTGAATATAAAAATTAGAGACATTGAAAGGTCAGTTTGAAAGACTAAAGAAAATTGTTGAGTATTATTTGAATCACACTAGTGGACTAAAAACTATTAGTTGTTTGTCCTTGAGAGACTAGAGACTTTATTTTCGTTATTCTGAAAGCTAGTTATAATTATTAGTCTGAGAAATGAATATCAGAAAAACTTGTTCTTTTCATATTAGATAATATAAGTTTGTTTTATGTTGAAAATACGAGAGGATCTTATTTTTGTTCTAATTAGGAATGGTTATGTAAATTGCCCTGAAAAATAATCTATTTCACATTGGAAGACTCATGATTATAAACCATTGGAAGGGCCCTCCCAGTGACTCAGCGACAATTTTGAAGGCTTATAACGCTAAAAACCGATTTTCGATACCTGTTGTAGGCACATCATAGATATATCATTGTGTAGTTTTGTGGTTAACTACAAATAAACAAATCCGTTGGAAGGTTAGAGACACTTATTTGTGTCACTTTATAAGTTAGTCATTTGTATCAGACTGGAAGGTTATAAATAAATATTCGTGTCACTTTATAAGTTAGTCATTTGTATCAGACTGGAAGGTTATAAATAAATATTTGGATCACTTTATAAGTTAGTCATTTATATCAGACTGAAAGGTTATAAATAAATATTCGTGTCAGTTTATAAGTTAGTAATTTGTATCAGACTGGAAGGTTATAAATAAATATTTGTATAACTTTATAAGTTAGTCATTTGTATCAGACTGGAAGGTTATAAATAAATATTTGGATCACTTTATAAGTTAGTCATTTATATCAGACTGGAAGGTTATAAATAAATATTTGTATAACTTTATAAGTTAGTCATTTATATCAGACTGGATGGTTATAAATAAATATTTTATAACACGTCTGGAGTGTAATACTTGTGTGATGTTGTAACTATCATGTGTCACAGTGAAATACAGTGATTTTGGAGCTACGTTTAACTAAACAAGAGTAGTATTTTTATCACAGTGACAGGCAAGGACCAATATAAAGAGCGACCATGTCCTCGTTTTCGTAAAAAAAAGAAGAAAAAAAGACTAAATTTGTTTGTTTGTATGATGTCCAGCAGGTTAGAAGTTATTGAGTATATATTAATAAAGATTGAATATTATGGGATATTTTAGTATAGTAGCGTTAATTGAACATTAATTTGGTTGCTAAGTAACAGAGGACACGAAGCACTTAATCTATAGTTTTGTATGAATAGGTCAAGAATTCGCGAATTAATGAATTTTTAAAGAAAAGATTGATGGTTTAGACAGGCTTTCATGGTATATTTAAATCAGTAACATTTAAATAAAATTACTTGAAAAATACGGAATAGCCTTCTTTCTTTCACTGAGAATACCCCCCCCCCCAGTAGCTCAGCGGGAAGTCTGAAGGCTTATAATGCTGATCATCTGGTGGTTTGGATACCTGTGGATGGCACAGTACAGATAGCCCATCGTTTCTCTTTGTGCTTAACAACAAAGAAACGCATTTTTGAGAAAAATCACTTTCCTAATTGTTTTTATATAAATAATGATTTTGAAATTGTAACAGTATGAGACAATTAAAATTTTAAGGCTGAAAATGTGAAATATCTAAATATAATATGAAATTTTGCTATTTAACAAAGTTGATTTGCAACTTTGAAATAGTTTCAATACTAAGATGAATATTTTTTATATAAATTTATTATTATTTTCCCTTTAATTCAAATTATCCTAAAACAGTGTGAAATACAACTTTTCATTGAATCGAAAATCTAGATAAAAAATTATCTTCAGGACTCTCCCTGTTTGGGAAATAAGTGAATACTCATAGACTCAGAGTTCCTTCAACAAATATGCTAAGCCAATACAGACTCAATCCTATAATGATCATTGCATTTTTTTTACTCAAGTATCTTTTAACACTTCAGCAAATCTTGGCAACATTTCTGGCAGAGATAAACGAAGAAGAAACCACAGAGAGACAAATTGGTTCAGGTTTTAGGTTCTTACCAGATAATCAAGGAAAAGTGAGGCTTGATACAGCTATTTCTGGAGATAGACGGATTGAGCCAAGCATTCAAAGTCCATATTAAGTATAAATCCTCGTTCAATTTTCCTCTCGTGAAACGGTGACACTCGATCCATCAGACATTCGCCACTGTACACGTTTCATACTAGCAGAGATATAGGCTAGGAGAAAAGGTAAAAGACTCGTGTAGCTTACGAGGAAGAAGAATGGGAAAATAAAATGTGCTGATGAAGCTAATGCCGATTAATAGAAAGTAGAAAAATTAGTAATTTAGAACCTTAAGTAGCGAGAAAAGATTAGAGTGAAGTGCAAGACGAAGAACAAGAAGATAAAATGACGGTAAAGTACATATTAGTTTAAGAAGGTAGAGAAGAAATAAAATGCAAGCGCAGGAAAGATCTAGACAAGAGTGATAAAGAAAGCTAGAGATAAAGATGAAGTGAAGATACAGTGCATATATAAATAGAAAAATGAATGAAAAGACAAGTTAACGAAGTATAGTGTTGAAAAAGAAGACAAATTGTAGGTCTAGCATAGAAAAAACAGAAAGACTACAGGTAGATCACATACCTTGATCATGAAGATAATAGGTAGATCACGTACCTTAATCAGGAAGATAATAGGTAGATCACATATCTTGATCAGGAAGATAACAGGTAGATCAAGTACCTTGATTAGGAAGATAATAGGTAGATCACATAGCTTGATCAGGAAGATAAAAGTAGATCACATAGCTTGATCAGAAAGATAAAAGTAGATCACATAGCTTGATCAGGAAGATAAAAGTAGATCACATAGCTTGATCAGAAAGATAAAAGTAGATCACATAGCTTGATCAGGAAGATAAAAGTAGATCACATAGCTTGATCAGAAAGATAAAAGTAGATCACATAGCTTGATCAAAAAGATAATAGGTATATCACATAGCTTGATCAGGAAGATAATAGGTAGATCACATAGCTTGATCAGAAAGATAAAAGTAGATCACATAGCTTGATCAGGAAGATAATAGGTAGATCACATACCTTAATCAGGAAGATAACAGGTAGATCACATAACTTGATCCGGAAGATAACAGGTAGATCAAGTACCTTGATTAGCAAGATAACAGGTGGATCACATACCTTGATCAAGAAGATAACAGGTAGATCACATAGCTTGATCAGAAAGATAAAAGTAGATCACATAGCTTGATCAGGAAGATAATAGGTAGATCACATAGCTTGATCAGGAAGATAATAGGTAGATCACATAGCTTGATCAGAAAGATAAAAGTAGATCACATAGCTTGATCAGGAAGATAATAGGTAGATCACATAGCTTGATCAGGAAGATAATAGGTAGATCACATAGCTTGATCAGGAAGATAATAGGTAGATCACATGGCTTGATCAGGAAGATAATAGGTAGATCACATAGCTTGATCAGGAAGATAATAGGTAGATCACATAGCTTGATGGCTTGATCAGGAAGATAATATTAGATCACATAGCTTGATCAAGAAGGTAAAGAAACAATTTAGAGTTGGTGAACAGTAGACCTAGGTCAGAATGATAAACTAAGAAAACAAAGAAAGAATGCAAGGACTTTGTACAAAAAGATGTATGGAGGAAAAATATTAAAAAGGTAGGGTACAGTATAGATCTACTGCAGGAAGATAAAGACAGATAGTGAGCAATGAAACATTTAGAAAGATGAGGTGAGGAGATGACAGAGAACAGATTTTGCCCAAAGGGATAATGTAAGAAGATGAAGTAACGATCTAGCCTATAAAAGCAAAGAATCAGACGAAAAGGAAGAAGAAAAATAACATTGCATTCCATGGGGGTGGGGGGTAAAAAGAAAGAGCCAAAATAACAATATGTGTGAAGGTAAGAAAAACTGAAAGAATAGGGTTAAAAAGATCTCGTCAAGGATTATTAAGGAAACAGTAACAGAGAGAAAGAAACCAAGACTGGTATATAGTTTAGAGAGATATAAAATGGAAGTGAAATAACAGCCTTTAACTCTAACACTGCAATGGGCACGTATATATCCTCTTTAGCGCCCTGCCATAGGAGTTTGAAATTTCTTACCAATAAGAAGAATTTATCAGTTTTAAGTAATATGTCGTTTTACATTTTTATTGCGTATATGATAACAGATATGAGACTGAGAGAGTTTTTATCTATAAAAAAAACGTAAAAGCAGTAAAATCAAAAACAAGTTGATACAAAAAACGAGTATTAAATTCTTCTCGCTCTTTAACGGTCCCCAAGAGATAGAAAATAAGTAGTTTTGTAAAGGTATATCTTTATGAAAAAAGAAACTGAAAAAAGTTACCAAAATTTCTGGCTTTTACAACCAGTCCAGTTACAAAGTAGTATTTTCTAAAAAGTTGGTCAATGATAAAAAAAATTTGGTTTGTTTTGAATTTTGCGCAAAGCTACACGAGGGCTATCTGCGCTAGCCGTCTCCAATTTAGCAGTGAAAGACTAGAGGGAAGGCAGGTAGTCATCACCACCCACCGTCAATTCTTGAGCTACTCTTTTACCAACGAATAGTGGGATTGACCGTCACATTTTAATGCCGTCGCGGCTGAAAGGGCAAGCATATTTGGTGGTACGGGGATTCAAACCCCCGGCTCTCAGATTGCGAGTAAAGCTCAAAGCGGCACCTTATGAAGCTGACAGATCACAGACCCCTGATGTTCAAGCATAGTTAGACCTAATTCAGAATTGTTGACTAGAGGGAGAGTAGATAAATAACAGCACCTGCTGCCTATACTTCTTCTATTAATTAAATAACGGTACTAACTGTCGTGGTTATAACGCCTTCACAGCTGAAAGTGCAAAGATAGTTCAGTAGCACATCGCAGATCGAACCATTTGGCCTAGTTCTATCCAAAGGGTGTTTGAATAAATGAAAAGCGTTCTATCTGCTTGTCTATCCAACTTCTTTTTATCTATAACTTTGCTAGTTTAGTTGAAATTTTCGTACGTTCAAAAAAGATCTACTGCTCTATTTGTGAGTAAGAATAATATATGATAAAATGTTCGTAGCTTCTGCGCGAAAAGTAATCGTTGCGCGTGATTTCGCAGCTGCTTCTTAGTTTTTCAAATAGTACTTCTGAAGTGTCTAATGGTAATATTTTAAACGTAATACGTACGTACTATATTAAAAGGTAATAGTTTCTGTTCGTGGTAATGTTAGGTTATTCGAGAGATATATGTTAGTATATATTCCTAACAAACAGATACGTTGATAGTGTATATGTGTGTGAGTGTGTGTGTACTAGTAGCTCGTAGCGAGAGGACTGCACGATACGTTTGGTTTTGTTATATCTAATAATTCTCTTCTATCATTGATATGAAGGCTTAAAAAACTAAACATCGGAATTAGTTTGTTGAGGAAAACGTTTGTACAGGAACACCATGTCGTTGTTACTGATTATCGAACTAAAAGTTTGTACAGGAACATCATGTCGTTGTTACTGATTATCGAACTAAAAGTTTGTAGAGGAACACCATGTCGTTATTACTGATTATCGAACTAAAAGTTTGTACAGGAACATGATGTCGTTGTTACTGATTATCGAACTAAAAGTTTGTAGAGGAACATCATGTCGTTGTTACTGATTATCGAACTAAAAGTTTGTACAGGAACACCATGTCGTTGTTACTGATTATCGAACTTACATAAGGAGGTGGTACTTGAGGATTTTATTCTGGTTATATATCTTTTATGCTTCTATGTATAGGAGTTGTTTTTTAATGTATCTTAATCGTTTTCAATCAGTACCAGGACAGTAATAGATCTGTAGGAGTTTCAGCTTCTTGTAATCACCATTGGAAACACCCCAGGTTCTGACGTATCCTGATCATAATCTTCTGGATAACGCTCTTTTTTCAATCTGGTAAAGTTATTCTAAGCCACCACTCCTCATCAACATGTTGTTTCAAGTTCTTAAGCCATGCACATGAAATGTCTTTCACTCATGTTACAGTCAGCAGTAGATTAATCAGGCGAGTTTGATTGGTAAAAAAAGAACTATGAGAATAATTAAAAACGTTTAATTTAATTAATAATTAGATTATTAATAATTAATAATTCTTCGGAAGTTTTGTTATTTCCAAGATCTATCATCAGCAACTTGCAATGACGTACATCAAGAATATACAAGCAACTCATACAGTCAATAGAATAAATATTTTTAAGAAAAAAAGAAGGAATTGAGATATACTAGTATCTATAAAAATGAGAAGTACAAAATTCCAAAACTTTAAACAATGAAAAACAACTATTGTTAGGGTTTGATGCTCAGTTGATATCGATAAACTTTCTTTGATCAGAAATTTGTAGTTTGATTATTCCGAGGCTAGGAACGACGGTAGAAAACCCTAGTAGATTTTACATATGGCCGAGGTTAGAATTGTTTTGTTTTTTCCTGTGTATATAATTTGAGAAATACAAAGATTTTACTTTGGCTTTAGAGTCACCACACGTGCTTTAGTGGGCGGCTCTTGAGCTTTGAGGTGTAAACATGTTTTGAATTCTGAAGATCTGAAAAACAATTCTTAACTTAATTCTAAGTTAAAAGTTAATTTCTGACTAGCATATTAACAGAAACAGTGGGTGTTTTCTCAGTAGGTGATATCTTATTTGTCAGAAAATTACATGTTATACTTTCTCAAACTTTTAAAGTATGTAACATTTTTTTTCAAAGCGTTCTGTGGAAGAAAGGTAATTTGAGAGAAGATCAAACGATAACTAAAACATATAAACTCTACCAAAGAAGTTTTGCATGAAGTTACTTTTTGAAACAGTGAAACGAGTGAGCAAACCAGTAAAAGTTTTTCTTTTTCAACAGACAGATATTGTAAACTAGTTAATCAAACGTTAACTTGAACATTAAAAAAAGGGATAAGTGATATTTGTCGTCAGTTTCATAGGTAAAGTTTATGCTTGGTTGTTGTGAGCCTAGTTACTATAGAAAACATACTATATATTCATCGCTGTGATATGTTAAAAGATATGTCATCGCCATACCTTCTCTAATGACTTGACTTGAAATCCACAGGGAGCCTGTTTAACCCAGGTGTTCGTAACGAATAGAAAACATATTTGTATGGCTCAACCCTATCGATGACTCCCATCAACAAGCCATCTATCTGGTCATAAAGTCGACTGTTGAAAACAAAGCGATTGTTTCTAATGGTTATGCTACAAGTAACTAATGTAGTTAAAACTAGTATGTAGCTCATTACTCTTAGCAACTAGGTTTGTTTGTTTTTCTCAAGAGGAATATTTGTAACAAGCGTTTCGATGAACTCACTGGCAGAACGATCATCATTAGAAAAATGGAAAATTTCTTGAACAAAACCTTGTTTCATTTCTGTTGTTGTTAAGCATAAAGCTACACAATGAACTATGTTTACTCTGTCCCCCTCCCAGTGGCACAGCGGTATGTCTGCGAACTTGCAACGCTAGAATCCGGGTTTTGATACCGTGATGGGCAGATCTTTGTGTAGCTTTGTGCTTAATTACAAATAAATAACCAATCTTTACTCTGCCCACCATGAGTATCCAAAAGTTTTAGCGTCGTAAGCCTGCAAACTTACCGCTGAGCCACTGGGGGGATTGAATGAAAAGAAACAGTCGCCAAATACAAATTCATTAACAACTAGAGAAAGTAAAATGGAAACTAAACGTATGAGAACTAATGGTGGATAAGATAAATCTCAGGAGATAATTAATTTTATGAATTTAGATTGTGCGTACAGAAGGCCTCCAGGGGGGGGCGTTCGGAAGGAGATAAAGTTTTTCTAAGTTATTGTTTTAAATATGCGATGGTGAGAGTTTAGTTGTATTGGTTTAAAACGAGTACACCACTGTCTTTGTCGGACAGAATAAAAATAATGATGCTATTGTTTGCAAGGTCCTATGAGGCACAAAATTATTCATGAGTGGAAAGAGGAAGTTTTATGAGAGATAAAACTGTAGCATAAAATAAATCGATATATTTTAATGTAGTTTTAACAAAGCCTTCATTGTCATTAACATTGATTCTATTGAAAATAGAATAAAACTAAACACATTCAAAAGAAACTAAGTAGTTAAAGAGTTATTGGTTAGGAGGAAGTACAAAGAAACTTAGGCCTTTAGCTGATGTAGATTGACTAACTCAACATCATGAAACTTAAGGATGAGTTTGTTGTGATCAAAGGAAGGATGTTAAGTTTTATATTTGGACATGTTTTAGTCGGGTGTAATTTTTAAAGTTTAAGACAAGTAATCAGGTGACTGTAGTCAAGTCAGAAAATCTGACTTCTTAGTTCACAATTTTCAAAAGTAAACTGCATAGCCACCTGTTTATAAAGGATGATCCACTTTCACTTATGTTTTCTCAGGAGTTGACAGGTTTTTGTTGGGAAAGAGCGTTGAAGATGCTTAAGGTTGAAGTCTCAACATGCGCCAGTGGGAAGAGTGAACAGTGGAATTTGTAATAATCAGATGCAAATAAAGCAACCAATTGTTTTAATATATACTATTTCCAACAGAGATGTGGTTAATATCCCGGGCTGCAGGTTGAAAGGTCTAATGACATGATGAGCTGAGCATATCCGACTCTTTCAGCAGTGGTAGATGCGATATAAAAGTGATAATCAGTTTTATTATTCGGTTGAAAGAAGCACACAAAGCAATTGTGGTGACAGTTTCTGCTATTTGGCCACACTCTGTCTCTAATCAGTAGCTCAAAATTAGGGACGGCTAAACTTGAACCTTAGTCTGACCAGTCCGTTTAGTCCTTTCCATTCCTTTAAAGTAAAATTAGATTAATATTTCAATTATGATGTAGTATGCCCTTGGAAACTGTTATTGTTATCTGTTGAAAAATCTTGAAGTATGAGTATGAAGGCTGTAACTAATAACATGGTTTGGGGAATATTAGAACTGAAACTAAGGAACTGAGGGAATACTTTCTGGAGTAATTATCACATGTTATTGAAAGATATTTAAAGAGTTATCAGTTTTGTACGACTCAGCAATTATGCTTAAACAATACCCACATTAATAGCTACTCTTGCTGTTGGTTAAGTCAAACCCTCTTTAATAACCAAAATCTCAAATTAACCGTCAACTTGTCAAGTTGATTTTATACCATCCACTATCGATGTGGTCCATATATTGCATCCTATTGAATAATTTAATATTTTTTCTATTACAACACTAAATTTCAAGAACAGATTAAAAAAATAATGAAATTGCTCATTCACTTTGTAAAATACATTTGGAACATTACTGATAACTAATGATATTAACTGAATATTAATAATATTTTTGTTTACATTTTTATGTGTTCGTGTACTATTAGTGACACATTCCAGCCAACGAAGCTATGGATCCACAAGCAATGTGGTGCATACATAGTTAGAAAAACGTGTTTAGAAAACCTTCCGGTAATACTAAGGTCAACTTAGCATGATTTGTCCATGAAAAAACTAAAACGTTACGTAAAGACTTTCAAGTTGTCTAAGAAATATTATGTCACATACCTCTACTACAGCCAAGCGTTTTGTATCATCCTAGAAATATATAATGTTGCTTCTGGAAGTTGAATGTAACTCGTTGAATAATGTTACGTTTGATGGCTGCATGAAGGAATCTGAATGATAACTCGACCCTCCAGCGCCAAATTGAGTCTATGCCTGAGAAGACTAAGGGAAAAACCATGGTATACATTCCAATTACTCGATGGTAAGTCTACGAGCTTACAACGCTAAAATCCGGGACACAGCAGATACGCAAATGTAGCTTTGCTCTAAACAAACAAACTACTATTATGGTTTCTGGTAGATTTTTGCAATATCATTTTGTTCTTTCTTTCATTAAAAGATGTTAAATAAACGATGTATAAATGACGTCATGCATTTTATTTTAATTGTGTCTCATTCCTAAAATTCTAAGATAATGTGAAACTTTTGGCCATGGCTACATGTTCAAGATTATGTGTAGATAGGGTTATAGATAATGCAATATATGAACATTTAAAGCTTAGCTTGATCATCTCAGCATTCTAGAATGTTAGCTGTCCTCTGAGGCCACGTGCAGTGCGTATTGATAACCATTACAAAGGCTACGGTTGGTCACCCAAGCTAAAGAAATTTAATCTCCTAAGAGTGGCGGTAGCTTAATTATTGATCTTCAATCTTTAGGGTTGTCATAAGCTGAGTTCGAGAGTAGAACTTTGTAATGAGAAGTTTAATTTCCAAACTCCAGCGATTCTGCTGTAGCCGAATACCAGAGAGTCTAAACAGTGATAAAAAAAAAGTCAGTTTAATATGATACGGTTAGTCGCATTAGTATAAACCATAGATGCGATAAAAACTGTAAAGGTCATAGAAATGTGGTCTTTTGATGTGATACGAGCTGTAAAACTATTGATAGAAATGTGGTCTTTTGATGTGATACTAGCTGTAAAACTATCGATAGAAGTGCGGTCTTTTGATGTGATACAAACTGTAAAACTATTGATAGAAGTGTGGTCTTTTGATGTGATACTATCTGTAAAACTATTGATAGAAGTGTGGTCTTTTGATGTGATACAAGCTGTAAAACTATTGATAGAAGTGTGGTCTTTTGATGTGATACAAACTGTAAAACTATTCGTGGAAGTGTGGTCTATTGATGTGATATAAGTTGTAAAAGTATTCATAGAAGTGTAGTTTATGAATATTAAACAGGTTGAAAAAATTAACCGCACAAGTGAGGAAAATTAATATTATATACAGGTTGTAAATCAAACTGAAAAGTGTATCTATTATCGCTATAAAATCTGTGTAACTAAAGGGGTGTAGTTTATTGACATGATTCAGCTACAATGCCGATATTATATAGGTTGTAAAGCTAACTGTAAAAGAGAATTAGAATAAAGCTTTTAAGATACATTCAAAATAAACTAAGTAATTAGAGTTTTTCTTTATTGGGAGAACAACTACATAAGATTTAAAATCACGGAGGAACGGTATGTATCAGAACTACATTTAGATATAGTTTGGCGTTACGTAGGTTGTGTGATACCAATTCCAAATATCCATACACTCAGATCGTAAAGATATGTTCATATCGAGGATTTAGAATTTTCAAGACGGGGATATCCTTTGTACTTGATAACAGGCAAGAATCCACAAAACCAAAGGTCAGTGTCAAAACCTATCCACGTGTCCCACACAGCAATACAAACATAGTCAAGAAGGGCTTACATCTGGAAAAGTGACACAAGTCACACGTACAGAAACTGCTTTCACGACACATCTGCTCAATCGTCAAATACAGTAAGCAGCTCAATAGTGAACAGAGTATTCGTGCAATCTCATACAAAGAAGACTATGAATTTCTGTACGATCAGAATGTTGAAATGAACACTATAAAACTGTCGTCCTACTATACTAGCTGGATTATGGAAAACGGACAAGGAGGAGTCTTGTGTTTTGGTCATGACAGCCTTACGATGAAGCCTTTTGCAAAAGAAACTATGTTGCATGGCTATTATCAAGATGCGCGTCGTCAGATAGAGCGTGAACGGACGTGGCAACACGAACTGCAAAACGTGTTGAGGCTTCAATATTGTTTTTAACACAACAAACTCAATTTCTGTATTGTTATCACAGATACTGTAAAGCTTGATTTTGAAATAAAGTAAAGTCAATTTTAGATTATGGTTTATTGGTATAGTACTAGTTGAAAGGCCAGTTGTAGAAGTGTGGTTTATTGGTATAGTACTAGTTGTAAGGCTAGTTGTAGAAGAGTGGTTTATCGCTATATTACTAGTTGTAAGACCAGTTGTAGAAGTGTGGTTTATCGGTATAGTACTAATTGTAAATCCAGCTGTAGATGTGCTCTTTATTAGTATAGTACAAATTGTAAAATCAGTTTAGGAGTGTAATTTACTGGTATTGTACAAGTTGTAACGCCAGCTGTAGGAGTGGTGATAAAAAGATAATATACATATATGTACAATTATAAAACCAGTTTCATTTCCACTCTTGCAAAATAAGATAAAGTTAATAAACAGAAGCTAATTATTGCTTTTATACTTTTAAAGTAAATATATATCTCTAAGAACTTTCAGCCCCCCAGTAGTACAGCGGTATGTCTACGGACTTACAACGCTAGAATCCGGGTTTCGATACCCGTTGTGAGCAGAGCACAGATAGCCCATTGTGTAGCTTTGTGCTTAACTTCAAACAAACTAACAATTTATTGATAAGTATGAAATCATTTTTGTAGCTGCTGTATAAATAAACATATGAAAATCCAAATTTAATTATTCCTATATAGTGTCAGTAACTCGTATTTACAATCATAAGTATGAGGTGGGAACTATCAGTAAGGGAACCTGCATATGCTACAGTTTTATAACCACAATGATAATCAGTTATTTTGTAACCAAAGCCATTTCAGAATAATTAGCGTGGCTCAATGATTATCGTGCATGACTGCATAACGATAGGTCCAAGATTCAACTGAATATACCACTGAACATGCTCCCCACATCCAGCTGCGAGCACGTTACAACTATGACAGTCAAGCACGCTATTCGGTTACAAAAGCCACGTAGGCGGCTGGTGCTTCTAATTGTTTCCCCTTAACACCAGTTAGTTCAGAATTAAAGATGCGTGTACTGTAATCTGGGGACGTTTAACCAATGAAGAGCATAAAGTTCCGTTTAGGTTGAAAATGCCCTCAGATTTACTTCTGAGCCTCTGGAGAACAAATAGAAAAACAAAAACGAAAAAAAATACGTGTTTTTGACTTATGTATATATTATTATTATTGTAAATATATGTCTATATTAAAGTAAATTAGCACAATATTGTGATTCCTTTTTAATTAGTTTTAAAATAAATATTTTGAAATTCACTTTGTATCATATTTTTCGTAGCACTTTCAGTACTACTTAATATCTGGGCCCGGCATGGCCAGGTGGTTAAGGCGCTCGACTCGTAATCTGAGGGTCGCGGGTTTGAATCCCCGTCACACCAAACATGCTCGCCCTTTCAGCCGTGGAGGCGTTATAAAGTGACGGTCAATCCCACGATTCGTTGGTAAAAGAGTAGCCCAAGAGTTGGCGGTGGGTGGTGATGACTAGCTGCCTTTCCTCTAGTCTTACATTGCTAAATTAGGGACGGCTAGCGCAGATAGCCCTCGTGTAGCTTTGCGCGAAATTCAAAAACAAACAAACAAACTTAATATCTAACTGTTAAGCTAAGTAAATAATATACAGTAAACAAATCTTATGGAGAATTGGGAAAACTTTAGAACTCCAAGGTTTGAGATTTAGCAATTATAAGCTTGGAAATCATATACAACATGTATTTGAAAGTTCTTAGTTGGTTGTTTTACAAGTTTGATGGTTAGCAGTTTTTTGTTCACTTATTTATTTGCTGAAAAAGTTTACTTATTTTATAATAGCGGCTACAACATTCACATTAGGAATTTCATAATTCGAAATATTGTTGAAAAGTAAAATTGGTTCAATAATATTTATTATTCTCATAAGTTAAGTGTTAACTTTTTATCATTATGACTGTTGATTTTTTCATTACAAATATAACTCTAAAACACTGTTGAAATAAAAATGTTCACTCACCATTATTGCAATATTATTGCGCTATTGTAATACTGTTTCAACAGTTTTCATAAAAGCACAGACATTTATACAAATCTGTAGTGTCACATTAAGATCGATTTTACGAAACAGAGTTTCAGCATCACTTGATAGAGAAAAAATAAATCGATAAGACAGTTTTATACTCGAAAGCCTCTACAGTCAGACTGCTTGAATTGCTGTTCGGAGCTGATAACACGTGGCGGCTAATAAAACAGGTCAGAAGTTTAAATGATGATGTATGGAAGGCTACTGAGTGCTTATGAACACACTCTTTATAACATTGTAGATGAATGGGAAACAGATATTCAAATCCCAAACCATTTGGAGTTCCAGGGTCTCTTGGGTGTTTTTCTCTCTCTCTCTCTTCAGCTTTAGGGTAGTAGATACAGCCAGAATATTACGAACTGGCCCATTCACTTCAACGACGCATTCGCATTATTCACGTGCTTAGATACACATATTGTTGTAAAAGCAAAACCTTGTCAGGTCCCCATAAAAACTACCTTATCACAATGGGCGAGAAGAAATACAAATGTACTTAGACAGTAACGTGGGCTTATCTCTCTGAATATTAGAAAACTGTGGTAGATCTTTTTTTACTGCTTTGACAAAAAATATACGTAGAAACAACAGATCGGCGTATTTATTCTTACATGTTTACAAAAGATCCTCACAGGTCTGGTGGCAGATTAACAGTCATTTTTCCTTCCTCATCACATGTGGTTGACATTTCTTTTCTCTCTTTCGAAACATTAAAAATTCAACCAGGGTATCTTCTGAACCTGTTTCTACATGTTTACACAAAGATCCTCACAGGTCTGGTGGCAGATTAACAGTCATTTTTCCTTTCTCATCACATGTGGTTGACATTTCTTTCCTCTCTTTCGAAACATTAAAAATTCAACCAGGGTATCTTCTGAACCTGTTTCTAAGATAACCATTTAATATGAATACTTGATAATTCAACATGCCCAGTAATTCAAGTCGAGAATCTGGATATAATCTTTATCATTTTAAAACAGTTAGTTGATCTCTTAATAATGGTTGCATTTCAGCCAGTACTTATTGATCTTTTTAACTGTTATTTAATCTCTTAAGAGGCCCGGCATGGCCAGGTGGTAAGGACGCTCTACTCGCAATCTGAGGGTCGCGGGTTCGAATCCCCGTCACACCAAACATGCTCGCCCTTTCAACCGTGGGGGCGTTATAATGTCACGGTCAATCCCACTATTCGTTGGTAAAAAAGTAGCCCAAGAGTTGGCGGTGGGTGGTGATGGCTAGCAGCCTTTCCTCTAGTCTTACACTGCTAAATTAGGGACGGCTAGCGCAGATAGCCCTCGTGTAGCTTTGCGCGAAATTCAAAAACAAACAATCTCTTAAGAATGGTTGCATTTCAGCCTGTACTTATTAGTGTTTTTAAGTGTTCTTTAATTTCTTAATATAGGTTATTTTTCAACCAGTACTTATTATTGTTTTTTAAACTGTTATTTAATATTTTAGTCTCTTAACAATGATTACATTACAGCCGTAACATATTAGTGTTTTTTAAACTGATATTTAATCTTTTAATCTCTTAACAGTTGTTACATTTTAATAGTTGGTATGTTCGAGTGATTTTAAATTATTATTTAATTTCTAAAAAATTATTTGCATTTATAACTGTTATTTAATCTCTCAACAGCCATTATCTTTCAGACATTACTTCTTAATGTTTTAGGTGGTTTTCGATCTTTTTTTTTACAGCGACTATTTTTCTGATACTGCTTCTTAGTAACTTGAATGTTTTTTAATCTCTCAAAAGTTACTATTTTTCAAATGGTACTTGTTAATATCTTACACTGTCATTCTTTGTTTACATAACTATTACTCGTAATGAGTGAAATTATATCTGAGTGGTTTTATTTCTATTAGTTTTCTACTTTTGAAGAAGTCCATTTAAGGAAGTATAAGGTGGCAGAGAGATAGCTAACCGGACTATATACCATAAAGCTCATGGTATGCGTACTGTTTCCGTGCTATGCATTATAAGAGTGACAGTAAAGTCCCACTATTAAATTTGAGTAGCTAAAAGGTTTGCGATCGGTGTCATTGACTAGCTGCTTTCCCTCTAGTTTATCAGCTCAAAATTAGGGACGGCTGGCGCAAATATTCTAAACAAACAAATAAACTCAGAAGTTGTTACACTAACCTTTACCTTTATACGTTTTGCTACTTAGAACAAACCGTCTATGTCCATTGAAATCTACTAGAGACTTCTTTATTTGGTAAAAAAAATTATATATCTATCCATAATACGTTTCTGTCGCCTGCAATTTGAGGAGTTCCGATAATAATGTGCAATATTTAATTCTTTAGTTGGCTCGTGCAACGTGGGCTCTTATCGATGGTTTCGCTACACACATTTACTGGAAATCTTTCGTACTGCACCTGCTACTGGTCAACGCTTATGTGCTTCTGTCCAACCCGAGATAAACACCGGAACTATAGCGGTACTTAGCTCAAGGGTAACGATTTACACTGATGGTGACGCATTACTACGACTGGTCAATTACAGTTAGGGATATATGCTAGGAGATCATGTTGATCTGCCAGTTCCTAATGTTGACCGGGAATCAGTACGTTCAGTAAATTAAAGCATGGGTATCATTAGATAACGATGACTCATACCTGATACCAGTCCCCATCCTTCTCTCGAGAACATTTTTTTGTTGGTTTATAACATAAAGAGTTTATTAATTTCAACCAGAAGCTAATCAGTCTAATACAGCTCATGCGCTCACTTCATGTATTTAGTTTATATAATAGGTATCAATAATTATATATTATCTAGACATTCTGATAGAGGGCGTTAATAGCAGAACGCCCAAGTTAATTTTCGTTCTTCTTGAACCACAAGAGAAGTAATACTAACGTTAAAACTGCTAATTACAATCATTGCTTATCAGCTAAACTATAATCAAGATAACACTACAGACCACGAGAGGTCCCGAACTGAGAGAAATACTACCCTTGTTAATATGCTAACTACCACACACTAACTTAAGAGCTAAAATTGTTTGTTTGTTTGGAATTAAGCACAAAGCTACACAATGGGCTACCTGTGCTCTGACCACCACGGGTATCAAAACCCGATTTCTAGCGTTGTAACTCCGCAGACATACCGCTGTGCCACTGGGGGCTAGAGCAAAAATAAAAAAACATTATTTCAAATAGCTTACATACCAATTTTTGGCATTATTTTACTTTTATATAAGTAAATATGAAAATCACCTTGCATGGAAAAGTTAGGATTTGGCCAAAAGCAGACTGTTAATGCCAATTTTAAGTAGCAGCATTTAAATAAGTTGCAAAAGAAGAGAAAATGACAAATTGCTGACAAAGTGAATATCTACTTACCTATCTAGATATCTGTTGTTAATAATATTGTATAAGTGTGTGTGCATTAGTACAAAGATATAATAAGAGTTTTGATTTTAATCTTGGATCTTTCTGGCTCGTCTTAATGGTCAAATTGCATTTCGCGAGTCGCTAATCGCTGGTGTTCACTGAGATTACACTACAACGATACTTACTTTTGGTTAGAAAAAACGTATTGGATTAATTGCGAGCACACACTTCCACTGTGATATATCACCGATATTAACATATTCCATGGTGTTCACTGAGATTACACTACAAGGATACTTACTTTTGGTTAGAAAAAAACGTACTGGATTAATTGCAAGCACACACACTTCCACTGTGATATATCACCTATATTAACATATTCCAAAGGAGTGAATATAGTTTTTAACTCAGTGATTGTTTTCAATATAAACTTTATAAAAACAGAAATTTCCTATCTCAAAGGTAAACTATAAAATTTCAGTTTCCATAATAAGGATAAATTTTTAAAATTCAGTTGGGGAAAAAAGTACATTCAAAGTTGTCCATTTATATTGAAACGTTGTCCATTTATATTGAAACGTTGTTTATTGTTTTCGTCTAACGATGGTCACAGTTCAATTTCTACAATGAAGACGTTCAAAGTTGTCCATTTATATTGAAACGTTGTTTATTGTTTACGTCTAACGATGGTCATAGTTCAATTTCTACAATGAAGACGTTCAACGTTGTCCGTTTATTTCAGAATGCTGTTCATTTATTCTCTCTGTAACAATGGCTAAAATTTCGGCTTGGTTTCTATAGTGAAGACGCTCAACGTTGTCTTTATATCAGAAAATAGTTTATTGTTTTTCCTTCAATGTGCTTATAGCTTAAGTTTTATTTCTACTAAAAACATCGCCTTCTCTTTAATATTAATTCACACATTACATATTATTGTTCTAAATTTAAAAAAAGTAAAAACTACTACAGCCTATGGACGATTTTAACCAATTTGCCAGCTTTCAGCGTTTAATGACATGTATATCCTCTTTGTTCGTACCTGAATATTGTTTATTTACCTACAAGGTAAAGTCTTCAATTTTAGTTAGAATAGAAACTGTCAATTTTTGTTTTTATGTCAAGCCTTCGTTTTCTGTCTCACTAGGTGATTTGTTTTCAGAGTCACGGCGGAAAGTTTGAAGACTTATAAAGCTAAGAACCGGGTTTTATTACCCATGGTAGATGCAGCACGTGTGGCTTGGCGCTTAACAACAAACAAACCATATATGTGCATATAATAAAAACCTTTGTGTTTCTTTCTTTGAATTTTGTTAATTGCTGTGTAAGATGAGGTTATAGATCTAGGTTAGACTATATTTTGTAAACCCTAATTCTATGTCGAGTATCTTTGTACTCGAATATTTAAAACCTTTACTTTGGTGTCCATTATGAAGATATCAAACCTCCGTGTTTAAATCGGAATGTTATCTACATTTGTACAGGATGATCAACAGTTTTAATTTTCGTTTGTACAAGAACGACATGGACCTTTTTCTGTTGTATCTAAATGTTGATTATTATTGGGTAAAGTCTTTAAAGGTCGTAAAAGGTTAAAAGCTTTGGAATCCCAAGATCCACTTATGTTTAATGAGCGTTTTATGAACTTCCAAAATCGTTCACAAATACATGTGCAGCTTGCCCACGATCAAAGTTAATTAGCTTCTTCAAGATTCATGTCTTCTAAATGTACATTAGCTATGTAATCTGTAGGATTAGTGTCAACTTAATAAATCAGCAAAGTTTAAACATATATAAAAGTCTAGAGTAGTGTTAGTGTATAATTAAAGCTCTGTCACACAGTCGTGTTTACTGTTATAACAGGATAATTAGCTCCCTTTAGGAAATACAGTTATAACAATATCCTCTCCCATCAAGCACATTATTACAACGATATATCTAGCCACCTCAGTAAGAACACTGTTATAATAAGACTTCTTAATCGGATCATGAAAAACACAATTACGAAAATATCTCAAGCTACCTGCGAATAAACGTGATTATACCAAATAATTAGGTACCACAAGAAATACAACAATCCCGTTAGATACCACAAGAAAATCTCTATATAACAATATCATTAGGTATCCCAAGAAGATCACTAAGTAACTATGTCATTAGGTGCCGTAGAAAGAATCAAGACACGCGGTAGTTTGTCGTGCGGCCAAAACAGCCTA